>NW_024868312.1:132176-132823 GCF_013358625.1 Macadamia integrifolia | reverse complement strand
ATATGATTTTGATGAGAAAGGATGTTGGCAAGGAATTGCTTTTGCAGGCTGGTGCTGATTTCTTTGATTCTCTCAGAAGACAGTAGCAAAGAAAGGTTAAAGATAAATAGAAGAGGAATTGGTATTCTGGCCTGGTGCCTGTCTCTGGCATTGCTGCCAATTTTTTCCAGCTATATCCAAAAGGGTAAATTTAGATGAAGCATTTAATATTTATTTATTTTGAAATCCAAGAGTGATAATTTAGTTTTACATTTCTGTAAACCTGAGAGGGATTAGATTATTGTTGTTCTTGAATGAAGCAACTATCTAGTTTTTCTTTCCCCTCTTAAATTTTCGAATTCAAGATTTGGAGAGATCTTTTATAATTAGCAACAAAAGAGTTGAGGCATGGTTCCTAAGATAGTTTGTCTCATTCACTGACCAATAAGGCTACGATCAATGAGCTCAATTACACTCTCTTGGACAATGTCTTCAACCTTTATGAATTTGCTTTTCTTCCACCCAAAAAAAAAAAAGAATTTGATTGTCCAAATTTATGAGACGTTGTACACACGACTGTCGTGAAACTAAAATGTGAACCACATGAAAGACCATCTAACATTTTACCAACCAAATTATCAATCCATTTACTACCCCAAACACCCCCC
>NW_024868312.1:119003-132156 GCF_013358625.1 Macadamia integrifolia | reverse complement strand
CCCCCCCCCCAAAAAAAAAAAAAAATCCATCCAACTATTTCTAAGCTAGTCAACTTACTAAATGGAGACGGTTCGAATAGGAGTGGCTTGAAAGCGAATCCTATCAAGATATCACGCATCATAGATATGTACATTGGACTGACCAAGGTTAAAAAAGTCTTAAAAAAAAGTGAAAGTAGTCAAAGACATCAAGCCCATATGACGTCCCAATTCACATGTAAAAAAGCGTGGGACTATGTGGGGTATTTTAGCTAACCAAGCTATTTAATATGATTATGAGCATAAAAAGAAATGCTAGACGAATGAAGAAGTATTATAGTCCCAGTTTACAAAAATAAAGGTTATATTCAAAATTGCAATAACTATCGAGGTATAAAACTTATGAGTCATATTACAAAACCACTTAAGAAAAGCAACTAATATCTTAGGGAACCAATTCACTTTCATGTCAAGTAGATCCACGATAGAAGCTATTTACCTAATACAAAGGCTCATGGAGAAATCTAAAGCGGGCAACAAGGTTCTCCATATGGTTTTCATTGACCTAGAAAAAGCCTACGATAGAATCTGTTAATTTGGCATGTATTGGAGAAAATAAGGATATTGAGTAAATATGTAGATAAATTAAATACATGTATGAGGGCGTGGTGACTAGTGTAAGAACCATAAGAGGTCAAGGTAGTGAGTTCCCAATTACCTGGATTACATCAAGGATCAACTTTAAATTGTTATCTGTTTTACATTTATTATGGATGAATTAACTAGAAACATTCGAGATGAAGTTCCGTATTGTATGTTTTTTACTAATAATATTGTTCTGGTGAATGAGACAGTAGTACAGATTAATGATAAGTTGGACTCATGGAAATGTACCTTTGAATCAAGAGGTCCTAAGGCCAGTAGAACGAAGATGAAATATATGGTATATAACTTTAGTTGCACAAGTACTAATAGCGAAGTGGCAAAACTCGAGAAGTGACAGATATCGTAAAGTAACTACTTAAGAAATCTGGGTCAACCATAAATAAGGAAGGTGATATAGAAGATGATGTTTCTTACAATAATTAAAGTATGATGGATGAAGTGGAGAGGTGCATCTGAAATGTTATATGATCGATGTTAGTCGTAAGACCAACTATACTATATGGGGTGTAATGTTGGGTTGTCAAAAAACGTAATATAGATAAGTTTAGTGTAGCAGAGATGAAGATGTTGAAATGGATGTGTGACAAGACTAGGAGAGAGAGTAAGAAATGACTGGGTTAGAGTTGGTTTGAGGGTTGCTTTGATTCAGGTCAAGCTTCAATTCATTTGAGGTAGTATATTCATGTTCAACGGAGGCCTTGGGATGGCCTATAAAGAGGAGTAATTATATTCAAATTGAATGACATCTAAGGGCAGGTATAAAATGACCATAGATAATACTGTAAAAAAAAAAATATATGTAAAGGTTAGGTCTTGACTTTAGTATGACCTCAAACTGAATTATTTGGAGCATAAAGATCCATGTAGCCGACCACTTTTAAGTGGGAGTGTGTAGGATGCTCCAAATCCTAGTAGATTGGCATTGGCTCTATGAGCACCCAATAGAGGCTGACCATTTTGCCAACAATGCTCAATAGGATAGATAGAGTAGCCAAAAAAAAATAAAAATAGTATAACATAATTGAAACTGGAGATGCGGGGTATCGATCCCCGTACCTCTCGCATGCTAAGCGAGCGCTCTACCATCTGAGCTACATCCCCTTCAGGTACATAGTCATTTAATAATATTTTATTTAATAAATAATAAGTAGCTTCCCTTTCGACGTTTCCTTCCTATCCAGTAGCATTGTATACATTTGAGAAGCCTCAAAACACCCGCGAAGTTGTGAGGAATATCCAATAAAGCCTTTTCGGATAAGAGAGAGAGAGAGAGAGAACGGCCGTACAGTAATGGCGACCCTGCAACTAACCGACTTCTCGAACCCAATAATTGTACTTGGAAGACCTTCAGTGACCTCTTTGTTTATGAGGAAAAGTCGTCATTACCGAAATTCTCAAGCTCGGTTCGTCACTAAAGCTTCTCTT
Source organism: Macadamia integrifolia (assembly GCF_013358625.1). Taxonomy (NCBI): domain Eukaryota; kingdom Viridiplantae; phylum Streptophyta; class Magnoliopsida; order Proteales; family Proteaceae; genus Macadamia; species Macadamia integrifolia. The sequence goes on along the minus strand of NW_024868312.1, from coordinate 130,086 downwards.
CAGCAGCAGCCTTTGAATAGAAGGCAGTTCATAGCTGAAACTGCTGCGGTTTCTGTATCACTTACACCTCTGATCGGTTTCGGAGAACCAGCTAAGTCTGAAGAAGCACTTTCTGAGTGGGAGAGAGTCTATCTCCCCATCGATCCTGGTGTTGTTCTTCTTGACATCGCGTTTGTGCCCGATGACATGAATCACGGTTAGCTTAGAATTCGCATTTAGTTTCGGGTTTTGTAAGATTAGTCTCCATAACTTATAACGTTTCCATTTTCAATTTCGTAACTTAAAGTACAGGAAGGACAATTATTTGTCTAAGGATTAGTTTCGATTCTTTGGTTTCAGTTGTTAGAGAATTTTCTGCTAAATCCTTGTAGTATGTTATTTGGTTCTAAGTCCTTATACTATTTTTTTTTTCTGGTTCAATCTTGAACTCCAAGTTTGTGGTTTATCAGCTTTTAATCCTTTGTAGCAATATTATCGGTTTATAATCTCGAGTTATCTGAATGTGGATGCATCCATAAATCTGAGCTTCATGTTAGTCCTCCCAACTCCCAAGAGACATGTCAGAGTCAGGATTCCCAATCGGATCGAATGGAATGACAGTTTCTCATTCTGTAAAATCATTCATGCTCCAAACTAAGGAATTTCTGCGTTTTCGAGCAGTCTGGATTTGATTCTGCACTTATTCAGGTTGACCATTTGATTCCTGAAAGTGTAGCGAATCTCTAATTATACTTTACTAATTTATGGGGAGACACAATCGCATGAGAAAAGTATTTCCTTTTTCTGCTCTGCTTAGGGGTTCTGCCTCTTTGATCTCCCCCCTGTTTAACTGCATTCCTCGTAGAAAATTCTCAACTGTACATTATATAGATGGATTATGGTTTCCGTAAGAAGATGATTTGATTTCTATGGAGTAGAATGGAAAAGCAGAATACTTGTAGTTAAATTCAAAACAGATTACCAACAATTTGGTAGTTGGTTGGCTTGAGTCAGGTTTTCTTTTGGGGACAAGGCAAACTATTTTGGAGACAAAAGATGGGGGAAACACATGGGTTCCACGTTCAATACCATCTGCAGAAGAAGAAGATTTCAACTACAGATTTAACTCAATTAGCTTCAAAGGTAAGGAAGGATGGATTGTTGGGAAACCTGCAATCTTGTTGTACACATCGGATGCTGGAGAAAGCTGGGGAAGGATACCTTTAAGTGCCCAACTTCCTGGAGATATGGTAAGCTTATCTTTTGAAGATTGGACTGATTTTTTTTTTTTTAATAATATATTTTTGTAACAAATTAAAATTTTAACTGCCGTATCAGTAACTTCATCTCATATTTCCTTCTATTCCTCTATGGATGACTTATGAAGCTCTACAGTTAACTCTTGTGTATGCATTTGTTCTTATTCCATCCTTCCACTCATCTATCTGAACACGTTCACATGTAGATATACATTGTATGCATGTTTCTTCCTTTCCTAACATTTTAATGCTTAAAGCATCCCTATTAATGAGCATTTTATAAAATTCTGTTTTCAGTTTTAATGTTGCATGAAAATGGGCAGCTCTTCAGTGTAGCCTCTTTTGTCCATCACTCTCCTTTAATCTATGGGCAACGTGCTCTTCAATCTCTCCCTCATTGCAGAGGATTGAACCAAGGCATGAATTGTGCTCTTTAGATGATTATGGCTATTTTGATGATATGACTCCAATTTTCCGATACAATTCTAATTCTCAATTTTAGTGAGAATTAGAGAATTGAGAAATAGAAATGGTGCATTGTGGCATATCTGCTCAACTCTCAAGGGCAAATTCTAGAATTAACCCATAATTCAAAATTGGAGTTCCAGCCCATTCTTCAATTCTGGAATAATTCTCTAGGGCCTGGAGATTTGGAATTCATATTGGAGTAAGATGGGGCCATCTCAAATGTGGGACTCACCGGGACAACCATCCCATTGTCAATGTGATCACATTGGAGTAAGAATAAGTTTATGATTATTTTGCACCCAAATGATTCTCCGATTCTGCAAATTCCAGCCACAATTGTAATGCTAGAATTTGGTCAGAATTTAGAATTCTCTATAACCTAAATGATAAAGTGAAAAAAAAAATGTGAAAGGAAAAGGACCAAGCATAGCTAGTTCTGTGCATCCACACAAAGCTTACCTAGAACATTGAATGCTTTACCTCCTGTACTAGGATATTGAAAGGTAGTCCATGATATCTATGAATTCTCATTGTGAAAACCCAGAAGTCTCTTTGTATCTCTGCCTTTTGATGATTAAAAAAGTCAAACATGACCTGTTCCACTTTTCCTTCTACAGGTTTATATAAAAGCAACTGGTGAAAAGAGTGCAGAGATGGTAACTGATGAAGGAGCAATTTATATTACGTCAAACAGAGGGTATAATTGGAGAGCTGCTGTTCAAGAAACTGTTTCAGCTACTCTTAATAGGTGAGTTTTCTAAACCAATACCCTTTTGTGTTGAAAGGAAATAGTCCGTGAAAATCATAGATATTCTACTCTGGTGGTCTTTTTGATACCTGAATGTGGTTGGAAAATATCACAAGGGTAGGTGCTTGGGTTGGGCCTCTAGTGAGAAAGCAGAGATTTTTAAACTTATTTTCCCTCCAAAGTGTGGAACGTTATCCCAGTCTTGGACACAGTGTCACCCACTTTACCCTTACAATCAGAACACACATGCTTCAGGTTTCTCTGTCTACTGCTCTGAGTCCTGAAAAGTGTAGGATCCCGCTAAAGTATGCCAACAACATCCTCATCTACTGGGGGTGGGGCTCGCCTTATAGTCTATGCTCTTCGAAAGGGAAGCTCTGTTTCCTTCTGTTACTTCCTACCTTGTGTAGAAGAAACGCTACGACCAGCATCTGATGTAGCTGCTCTTGAGGAACCAGCTCCTCACTTGAACTCTCTGGCTCTATCCTCCTCTTGCTCAAGTTGCTCATTGACTAGTGAAGAGATATTCTTTCTTGCAGTTGAAAACAAGAAACTTTGTCTTACCTAATTAGTCGTTTTAGTTGGTCAAGAAGCTTTCCTTGTCTCCTGCTATGGTCAGGAGCAAGTATTGACTTTATGCAAAATAGATCATTTTCTTTGACGTGGCACATATATAAAAAATTGGTGTTGTTTTCATTTCTCCTCTTTTCTCCTGTTAGTTAACATCAATCAATTGTATAGTTATATGCTGCAAATGCAAGCTCATGCACCTTCATTGCTTTTTTCAGAACAGTTTCTAGTGGAATTAGTGGTGCAAGTTACTATACAGGAACTTTTAACACAGTGAATCGCTCTCCTGATGGACGCTATGTTGCTGTGTCAAGCCGTGGAAACTTCTATTTGACTTGGGAACCTGGGCAGGCAAACTTCATCTCTCATTCTCTGTTCACCAGTTCTATTGTCTTAATAGAAGCCCCAAATATTTTGTTTTCTATTGTTTAAATGACAATTTGTAATATTCTATACAAGTTGCATATTGTTCCATATTTCAATAAATTAAGAGTAGTATTTTGACACACACACATTTGATTGAATGGATTGCCTGATTCACTTTTTCTTTTGGACTTCATTTTCTTCTGGTTCTTTCAATACGTATTTGTGTGCATGTGTATTGATTTTTATGGGGGTGGGTTGGTGTTGACCTTCCTAATTTTATTCACTTTGTTCAATTGGAGGCTGGTAGAGTTGTTTGGGTTCGGCTTTGGGAGGACTTTTGTTGGGGAGAGTTGACCCTGGCTCAGAGAGAGAGAGGTGTTTTAGTTATATATCTATTATTAATGGGCTTATCTGTATTTTACTATGTCAGTCTGTTCTTTGTTCTAATTATTCATTTAATTACTTATGAAAAAGATGTGGGGGGTGGGTGGTCATGGATTCAGTGTTCTGTTCCCAACTGTGTGCTTCTTTGTTTTCTCCTTCTCTTCTCTTTTTTAATACATGCGTATGTACTGGTTTCTTATTCTTAATATTGTTACATGGTATCAGTCTATCAGAGCAATAAGGAATCAATACTGTGATCCTACTTCTCTGTTTTGGAGATTCTTCTAGGGTTTCCTCCTTCCTGATATCAACAACAACCAATGAGCATACTAAACACATTGAAGTTTACTGTCATTTTGCATGAGATTTTGTGATGAGGAAATTGATTTCTACACCACTTGTTAGATCTGCTAGTTAACGTGGTGATATGTTACCAAAGCCCTGTTTGGGAATGTTTTCTTCAAGGTTGTTTCATGCTAGGCATGGGTGACATCTATGCTCCAGCTTGAGGGGAGTGTTAATAATGTGAAGCACAGGCTGAGGGGGATTCTTACTCATATATTTATTATTAATAGGTTTATTTGTTATTGCATAAGTCTGTCCTTTATTGTAATTATACATTTATGACTTAAAAATAAGATTTTAGGGGGTGGGGTCACGGTTTGGGTATTCTATTCCCGATCATGTGCTTTGTTTTCTCTCTCTCTTCTCTTTTTTAATACATGCGTATGTAATGATTTCTTATTTCTTGATATTGTTAGTTACTATTGGTTCACCCAAGAAGTGGGAGATGATCTTAAGTCTGTTTTTGGTTGATTTCGAGGTTGCTTGGAATGGAAAAGGGAAGGGAAAGCAAAAGTGAGGGAAGGGAATTCTCACACCGTTGTATGGTTGCACTGGAAGATTAGGGAGTAAGTGAGAGTAGAGGTTTTCTTAAGATGCTATTCACCTTTTTTGTGTGAAATTCTTTTCCAAAAATTGTCCTTGCTATGACATTTCCTTTCAAGATAGTCATCAATTGAATATGATTAGCAGAGAAGAGTTGTGCCTTACTCCCATGGTTTCATTAAATGTATTTGCCTGAGGGAGGAATCTATCAACCATATCTTTTGTCCTGTTGACATTTTGGTAGGGGAATTTGGGACTAACCAAATAATCAACTGTTTCATGACTATTCCCAATCCTATTAACCATTGATTGGATTTCCCTTAATGCAAGTGATGAGGTGTCAGGCCTCAATGAAGTTTAGTTAGTCAAGTGGTCATCTCCTAGGTATGCTTTAGACAATCTGACATTTATTAGGAGAGAGGTGGGCTATAATCTAACTACATATTAATGAAGCTTAGTCAGTCAAGTGTGTTCGTTATTGTTTCACCTAAAAGCCCGAACTCGTAAGGAAGGGCAGCATAAATGTATTCATCAACACTCCCCTGCACGTGCAGACCACCTTTGCACTGTGCATGTGACACATATGTGTGCCCACACATGAGACCGAGTAATGTAGGAGTAGATTAAAGAAACTAACCCCCCACAAATCAACAGTACAATGTAAATACTCTTTAGAACGAAGAAACCCAATTAAGAAACAACCCTTACACATAAACCAGCCATCCACAAGAGAACCCAAATACACCCAATCGGCCAAGAGAGAGAAAATCTCCTGCATAGTGCCCAGTAAAGGGAGAGGTGGCTCCTACAATTAGAGCTCAGATGGAGCTCAAACCTTGGTCGATAGCAGTCCCTAGGGAGGGGACAAAAACCTAAAAAATTGAGAGGATTCTGACCAGGGGTTATGGAGTTATTTACTTACTTGGAATCTGACCCAGGGGAGAGAATGTAGACTTCAGGAGAGAGAACTGATTCTGGTTTTGTAGCTTGGACAGATCTGACTTTTTTAATACTTTCAGCAGTAGTAAACATAAACAGCAGTAACTTAATGACAAGATTGAAAGCTGAATCAAAGAAAAAACAAGGGAAAGTGGGGGAGGAGTAGCTATCTCGGCCCGGGCTTCTCACCCACAGCTATCTTAGCTGTTCTAAGCAATTGGCTGCAATTTTCTTTATTCAAATCTGAGAAATAAGTGTACATAAGCTCCTCTATTTAAAGAGAGCAGAATTACTACCATAATAGGTCTAGGAGCTAATAGGAGTTAGTTTCCAACTAGGACTAACCACTCCTATTGCAACTAGGACTAGAAATAGACTAAGACTAGGACTAGGGCTGATAGGCCTTAATAGGACTTACAATCAGGCCCAAAATAACATTAAAGATATTTAAAAGAATACTTAAGTGACCTAAACCGATGGACCCATACTTTATTACATAAAATGGGCCTCACTTAGAGGTCGATTGTAGACCCTTTGGGCTGGGCTTCTTCCTGCGATAGCCCTGCCCATCATAGGGATCTACATCGAGGGGAAATAAGTGGGGGAAAACTCCCTTTGGCACTTCCCAGGATTCGTACACTTGACCTTTTGCTCTGAAACCGTTTCACCTTAAAGCTTGAACTTGTAAGGAAGGGCAGCGTAAATGTGTACATAACAAAGTGGTCATTCCCTAGGTATACTTTAGATATGCTGGAATTTACTAGGGGATAGATTAGCTACAATCTAATGACTACCCAGAGTACGTGACTAGGCTATCATGATTTTATGTGTAGAATTTACTAATCCCGATATTGTTCTTACTGATGTTGATTTTTAATGATTTAAACCGGGTGCTGTACCCTTTCATCTTCAAGTTTGTATTTTGAGGTTGTCATGTAGCTCATAACGAGAATGGTGCACCATCTGGGGTGTTTCACTTCAAACTTTGTGATTTATACTTGATAGAGGAAGTGCATTTGAATCAAACTTGCAAATTTTTGGAGCACGATTCAAATTTGGAGATAATGGATCAAATATTCCCCTGTTGGATCCTGATTTTGTACTCTAATTGCAAGCCAGTGAGGGTCATTTAATACCATATAGAAGGGTTGGCTTATTTGTCTCCTCCCTATTGTGGGTCTGAATGATCTGTTCGTCTCTCTAATTTATGTTATATGGGAACATAATTTATAGGCCACTTTTATATGTGCATATTATTTATACTAAAATGCATATGGATTTTCCATAGACGCTCAAACAAAAATTTGGCTTCCCAAATTAGAGGCTTTATGTCATTCTCGCTTCACACTCCAAGTTTGTCTCACAGTCTGGTTGCTTAGTTAATGTCATCAGGTGACCTAATTGTTTCTGCTTGTAGTTCCATTCAGTTATATCTGGTAGCAGATTCATATCCTCTGCTTGCAAATTCACGTCTGGTTGCTTTTATTTTTCTTTTCAACTCCTCATCCCCTCTTGGAATGGAGATGCAAAGTCATGTTGATATGTTGCTCATACCTTTCATATTTTGCAGCCATACTGGCAGCCACATAATAGGGCAGTTGCAAGGAGAATTCAAAACATGGGATGGAGAGCTGATGGTGGTCTTTGGCTTCTTGTACGCGGTGGGGGACTTTATCTCAGCAAAGGCACGGGGGTAAGTAAAACTAGAAATTATTTAATTCAAGTAAGTCGGCATATTTCTGATTTAGGGATGATTGTAACCTTCTACTCTCATGTATTAACGCTGAATTGCTTGGATATTTCTTGAGCTGTGTAAGTTAGCATCTGGCTACTTCAATTTATGGCCTGCTTTATGTCATTTATTGTATCTTAAAAAGCATCATAAGTTTATTCTGGATCCAGTTCGTCTTAACACATTATCTGATCAAGAGTGTTCAAATCGCACAGCCACAGCCACAGCCACACATGGACACAAACATACTCTAATATGAATTGGGTCATTTGCATATTGGGGGTCGTATTATGGCAAATCCATATTGTACTTTACCTATATTATTAGTTTTGGCACATCGACTTCCCTTAATGTTCATTAACTCTCTCTCTCTACTCTCCCTATGTGTGTATATGTATATTGCGCTCAGAAGTTTATATATACATATAATGCATATTTTCTTGCTTTCTGATATCATCTAGTTGTTAGAAATTCTATGCATATAATGTTGGTTTCTATACATTTAGTCACGATTGTGGTAGTGTCATTTTCATGTGCTAGTAGCACCCTGCATTGATCTTTTGTGGCCTTACCAAAAGAAAATGGAAAATGTACTTGAACTACTGTAGTTTTATCATTTTCCCTTAAATTTTGTTAATTTAAATAGAAATTACTATTATGTTTCAGATAACAGAGGACTTTGAAGAAGTTACAGTACAGAGTCGGGGCTTTGGGATTCTTGATGTTGGGTATCGTTCGAAGGTAACGTCTTGACTGCCAGTTTCCATTTATTTTCTACCATCTGTTACTTTCAGGCCCAGGAAAAATGGAATTCCATTCTCTTATGGATCATAGCATCAAAACAGGAGGTTTTCTGAAGATTGAAACAATTAATGTGGCAGTTGTAGGAGGAACTAATGTAGGACTGGATTTGACAGCCAAACCAGACCCAAAACTGCAGGAACTTTTAAAACAAAGAACAACCAAAACCAACCCCAACCATGTATCAGAAATTAAATTCAGCAACAACCCAGAAACAGTACTGAACCCACAGAACAGCAACACAGGGATTAAACAAACCAGTAGCAGTTTAGAACTAATCCAGGGACTATTAAAGTGCTAACAGCCTTCAGAAATCAGAACAGATATTCGGCAGTACAGCAGGTTATCGATCTCAAGAGAATAACAGTAGAGTCCAATCCAACAATGATTCTTAGGACTAAACCAGGAACAGATGGAGTCCATTCAGATTTAAGTTAACAGAATATTAAGAATAGCAGTCCAGAAAACACTATTCAAACCAGCAGAACCAGAATCCAGAAAATAGAAACTTCAGATCACTAAAAGACGAAAATCTTGAGATTTCTGATATCTCACAGATGGCTGACCAGAATCAGCCAATACTAGGGTCGAACCCTACTTGGACAGAGGGGATCCTTCGACCAAAAAATTGGGCTAATCAGACCCTCAAAACTGATCTTTCCAGCAGAGACTGATTGCTCTGTTTTGCAGAAATTCTGGGCAGAAAACAGAAAAGCACTTATCTGGTTGCAGCAGCCTTAATCCTTGAGAATAGTACTGGAATTAATTGAGAAGAACAGTAGAAGAGAAGGGCCTCTTGGACTTCACGCCGCAAAGAGTCTTCGGATCACACACCAATCCTATCCTTGATCAAACACAAGGTTCAGCCATGGAAAAACCTAGTGGCAGCAGCATGGAGCTTATCTTTTTAATTATCAAAATCGTGGCTCATAAAAGAACCTCTCCTTTATTTATAATGATGGGGAAGGTTTACAAATAATAGCAACTTAGAGTTACTAAATCTGAGTTACTAAAAACTTGAAAATTGTAAACTAAAAAATTAGAAACTAGTAATGAATTGAAAGTAGTTTTAAGACTGAAATTAGAAACTAATAAGCTACTAATAACCCCATCAGCAGCCCAAACCGTGGGCTATCTTGGACCATGGACCAGCTATGGTTGACCTAGTCAGCCACTTGGGTCGACCTTGGTCTTGGGTCTTCTCTTGTAGACCTTTGTCGGTACTGCATTGGGAATTCCAAAATTCTTCTCTTAGTTTTTTAGTGTTTGTGAAAAAAGAGAGAGATAAAGAATATAAAATATTTCTGTTACCCCATCAGATAAAAATTTGGGAATTAGGTGCAAGGGAAGATTTTGGTGGTTGTTGCTGTCAATGCCAAAGGTTCTGGTTTGCAAGGGCCTTGTACTGGACACTTCTAACTTGGTTGGAAATATCCATAGTTGGCATATGGTGCCAAAGCAAACCAAGGTGTTGGAAGGTTGCCTAAGCGTTTAGTCGACAAGTCGACCTCCTTAAGGCAAACAAGGCACCTAAGGTGACCAAATGTTATTTTCCCTCTTCTCTAACATTATTTAGTATGCTACATACACCTTGTATCATCATAAATCAACATTAAGCCGCATCAAGTCATCAAAAATCAATATTAAGCCACTTCAGATTATCCAAATCAACATTAAGTCATCAAAAAACAACATTTAGAGAAATGTTCTTGTTGTTCTATGATAAGTTTGACTGGTGAAACAATTTATTTTTACATGAGACATTTTGTATTAGGTAGATCTCAAAATCAGATTTCCAACAAGTCTAAGATTATTTAAATCTGAGTTTAAATGACAAAGTTATGCCCTAGTTAAACTTATTTTAAAGTCCGCGAATGCTTTTAAAAAATCATCTAAATGAAAATAATTTTATGTATATCAATACTAAAAGATTATTTTACTAGACTTTTGGTTTTTAGCAATGCTTTACTATTATAAGATCTATGAAATTTTAGAATTAAGGAAAATTGTAGCATTTGATGGTTGAAAATCGCCCGTACAACAAAAAAATTTAGTTTTTGTTTTTGGACGCAGGGGGGGTGACTATTTTTTTAAAATTTCAATTTTAAACTATTTTTATTGGATTCAAATAGGGGGGTATTTGCTTATTTATAAATAAGTTATGCGCCTTGCCGTAAGGTGCTAGTGCAATAAGGCGACAATCCCAAAACTCCAACTAGGCTGTCTAGATGCCTAGTTGTCACTTAGGCGACGCCTTGACAACATGGAAGTATCATACGATCTACCTTAGGTTGTGATTTTCAGGTTTACATTGACCTCAAAAACATGTAGAATTTAAAAATTGAACATTCTGTAGCATTGGTTTTAAGATGGTAACTGGAAAAGGTCCAAAGAAGTCAGTAAAATGGAAAAAAAAAAAAAATTGCGACTCCTTATCTAATTTTCTTAGTTTCAGAGCTAACCTCTCAAATTATGAATGATTTCATGGTCTGCCAGGATGAAGCTTGGGCTGCTGGAGGTAGTGGAATTTTATTGAGAACAACCAATGGTGGAAAAACATGGACCCGCGACAAAGCAGCTGACAATATCGCTGCAAATCTTTATTCAGTAAAGTACGTTTTCATCATTTTATTGAACTTTTGTACACTAGACTAATGTTGTCCTTGACGTGAATTTTATCATATGATTATAGTCCCTTCTGCCAGTGGAACACATATTTGGTTCTCTTTGTTTGCCCTATGTTTTTAAATTCTCTTATCGGAGGAAAAGGGAAAAGAAAAGAGAATAAAGATCATAATAGAGTGAATGCCAACAGCACAAAAAACCAGAAAAATACAAAGAACTGTAATAGATCAATAAGGTCTGTGTGGGGCTGTGCTGGATCAAGCTAGGGCTAGCCTGAACTTTACAGATGTAATTTAAATGTGTATTTTTTTTTTTTTTTGGGGG
>NW_024868312.1:114773-118983 GCF_013358625.1 Macadamia integrifolia | reverse complement strand
GGGGGGGGGGGTTGTGTGTTCTAGTGAAGATTATAATGGTGCATTACTGATACAATTAAGTGTATATTATATAACCTATATCATACCTTAATATATTTGATTTTATTTAACATGTTATCTATCAACCCTGTAAAATACTTATAAGATTGTGGTGGAAGGCCATTCTGCTGCAATTTCATCCCAAGATGACTGTTCATAGAGATTTGTTGTGAAATAAGAAGGATAAGGTACCTTGGTTCTCAAGTGAATTCTGTTCCAGTGGAAGCCAAGTTTGGCAAGTGAATATGAATCTCATGGCCCAGCCAAACAGGGGGTAGTGAGGCTTAGGCAATTCTACTGTAACAGATGATTAGTCATTAGCCTGTCTGGATTTTGGTTGCATGTGAGTTCCTTTCTGTATGTACTCTGAGGTTGGTGGCGACAACTTTTTGAGGGTAAGGAGAGGGAATGGCATAGCACTATAGGGAATATAGAAACATGTAGGAATTGGCATAGTTGCATAAATAGGAATTAGGAAGCATATGGGAATGCCATAACAGAGATCAACAAGAATCTAAGCCTGTGGATGGAGATTTCAGGGTTGGCATCTCTTGTAATTCTTGGCAAATATGTTCCAATTATTCCTCAAGGAGCTGGACGTATTGTCATCCCTTGGTCATAAAGGTGGGTCGAAAACAGCACAACTAATGCTCTATCTCTGACCTCCATCTTCGAATACAGATGTGAACTGTACTTTATTTTTCTGGACACTTTTATCAGTGAAGAATTTCACCCAAAGATAAAAAAAATAAAAATAAAAGAAGAAGAAGAAGAAAACTATGCAGGCAATATAAAGTGTAATTTTGATCTTGGGCTGTACCATGGTCAGCTTGACCTGGACCCAAGTTCACTTTGTGTGTCAATACCTTGGGCTTGGGGTGAAATTTATTAGCCTGGATGGGCCCAGACCAAGGTTTTCAAGAGAGGAACAGGGGATCCAGATCGGATGAAATCTGCCTTAACCCTATACTTTGGAAGGGGATTGGCAGGAATCAAGGATCGGCCGATCCAATTCCAATTCTTGAATCCATGGGCCAGACTCATTCTGACGGTTCAATGTGCAACCCTGGTCCACAATAGTCTAGAACCCAGTCTCACTAACTGATAGGAGCACCCTTTGTGAGAATTAGCTAGTATGGGCTTTTAGAGGAATGAGCTATGCCCTGAGGAAGCAACAAAGACAATTTATCTCTTCCAGTTATCATACCCTTGTAAAGAGGGAACAGTAGTATGACTTTGCTTATCCAAAAAACAAAAAAACCGCCACAGTGTGTATGCCTTTGCGGCTACAAAGTTCCTCATGCCTAAGCATCTGTACCTAACAGTTACCTCTCATGAATCAATCGGAAGAGTTCTATGCATCAATTATGTTAGTCATTTTTTTGTTCAGTGTCCTGACAGATCTAATTTTTCCTGCTCAGGTTCATCATGGATAATAAGGGATTTGTTCTAGGGAATGATGGAGTCTTACTTCGGTACTTGGGATAGTTCAGATATGTTATGTATGTAAATCTTCCCTTAAGTCCTCAATTTGTTAGCTTATAATTTTCATTTAAGGAGTATAAATGCATTGTGTTATAGTGAAATGATAGTGAATAATTTTATTTTAATCCTCCAAAGGAATGTGATATATTATGTGCTTAAGATCATCCAGTCTGCACTACATAACAGGTTATGGCTCACTCAAGGGGTGCCATGGTTCTAACGAAGTATGAATCAGATACCCACTTGTTGTAAGGAGAATATGAATCTTGGGTGATTAAATCATTCGATCAGGGTAGGCAAGGAAAAATGATGAATAAGGTGGTATGTCACAATCAAAGTCCATTTTACCTGTAAATTTATCACACTCCTGCTCAGGAATGATGTTGTTCAATCCAACTTGTCATTTTTCGCAAGGCAAGAAATATGCAACCATATAAATGCATTTATAATAACAAATCATTTCCTGAGAGATAAAAAGTGTTGCATCAGTGTATCTATGCCAATGTGATAGATCTTTCAGTGGTAGGGTAGCCCACCAAGAAAATTTTGTCAGATTGTTGAAGGAAAACTGATAAAATATTTTTTTGAATAGAGACAAGGAAAAAAAATTGAAGAGATAAGAAAAATTACAGGGACGATCAATGAGATATTGCGAGAAAGCTGATATGAAAACAAACATAATTACTTCATTTTTATCCTTGTTTCATAACGCCATCCTTACAAGCTTCACACAGAACATCTCTGTAGACTGAACCTCCTTCCTGAGACTAACCTAAGCAATAAAAGATGATGGAATATCATCACAAAGAATTCTAAACAGTCCTGTTCCTTCAAGAATTCTCCATAAAGCTATATCCCCCCCAGAAATACTGACAGAAGCAAAACAGCACTCCCATACATCTTCTCATCACAGCAAAAAAGCCACTACTTATACTCCTTGCAAACCTCCCTTCCATTATATATAGAATTACAGGTGTAGATTTACGTAGAATTTGGAATGCTCATTTAAAAAGTTCACCAGTACTTTCCCACTCAAATCACCAATGGACCATATGAGAAATCTACCTCGAACTCCACAATCAAGTTAATTGAAGAAAACAGATCGAAGAGAAACATCCATATTCATTGCACACCCTGTAAATAAGAAAAGAGCACTGCATTCTCCTCCACTTCTGCAAATATAACACATCTTTTAAGTAGAAAAGCCCCAAGAAAACCTTCTTCCCTCAGCCAGTGTTAAATTTTGCAGATCTTCACCATCTTTATGAAAATCACGTGTTGTTACCCCGCTCTTCTAGCTAACAATATTGTATTTTGAAAACAAGATGCCATTGGTTCTCCCTTCCCCTCTCCAAAGTAATACCATTTAATGTACCGAGTCTAGTGACCTTCACCGCATTCTAGTGACCACCACCACCACCACATTGTTTACCTCCTTTTTATGACATATAGGATAGGGATGTGTTTCTTCTTTGTGCTCTAAGGTTGGATTGCTAGATATTTGATTAATTAATTATACCATCTGAATGAATGAGACTTATTTTTGAGGATCTAATCAAGTTCTTGACCTTTTCATGTATACAGGAATTTATGGCATTCAGATATCACAGTGATGATGGCCATTTTTTGTACCATTGAATTATGATGCTACTAGAGAAACAGGTCATACTGTCTACTGAATTTGAGGTTGTCATGTATTTTCAATGTATGTAAGTATTATATTTTTGTTTTCTTATAGTTATGGATCAGAAAAATAATTGTTTATAAGGAGATAACATTCATAATCAAAAGTTGAATTGCATTCTGAAAGGTCATTTGATAAACCCATATGCAAACCCTGCTAGGATAAATCAACCGAATGGGAGTGGGGACATCCCATTAGGTCTATAGCCATGGTCTAAACTTCTACATGTAGTGACCATTTGAAACAGAAAACCTGATCCTATTGGCTTTTTAACACTTGGTTTCAGTTTGCACCATAATTAATTCATATTTCGGATGGCTGAATTATGAGAGCAAACTAAAATGGGCCTGTGAATCTTAGTGGAAGAATGATGGGATAAAAAACACCCAATTGTAAAGTTTGGGCTAATTGTATGGTCGTTAGCTGGTCAAACCCTACCAGAGGCAATTTAGTTCTTTTAGGGCAGTTTTTTGAAATCTCCTCGGGGGAGGGGTTCTAGTTTATTACTCCAAGACCAGGTGAGGTTTTTCATTTAAATTTAAGCTCCACACATCATTCCAAGGCTAAGTATCATTATACTTTCTTTCATCCCAGTGTGACAAAATGGGCTACATTTTGCATAAAGTGTAATAGATTGGAAGAGATTAGTTGCCTCAGCATATTTTGCTTGGAGCATTTGGATGGTTGGAATTGTTTTAGAATCCATGTATTTGTAATTCACTGATATAGAAACCAAAGAATAAAATCAATGAAATTTTTAATCCTATTACTTGGCTAATCCTAGTCCGGTGGGTCTAGGAAATTTTTTTAGACAGGAACCTGTTTTTGCCATATGGCAAAGTCATATTGGGCTGAAATTTATGTGCACGTGTGATTCCAAGATTCCTTACTCAAATGCCAACTCAACCCGAATGCAGTTGGTCACATGGCCTCCGAAAAAAAAGAAAAAGAAAAAATTGAGGACAAATTGAGAAGGTGAACAGACCACGAAGAGTCTTAAAA
>NW_024868312.1:64324-114753 GCF_013358625.1 Macadamia integrifolia | reverse complement strand
AAAAAAAAGGAAGAAAGAAAGAAAGAAGAAGAAAGAAAAAACCACCAATAAGAGATGCAATATGCATGGATGTACACGGAGTGTCAATTTTCAATATATGAGAGTATTTGATCGAATTTAAGCCAATAATTTGATACTTAATTACCCTAACCATTTCCTAGACACAGTGCAAATATGTACGCAGGGTGCTAGACTCTATTATTCCATTTCTATCTTTTGGGAGAAAGAATGCTGTCCGTCTAGCATTCATATGCTTACACATAAACACTGTTTTCAGAGGGTTGTGAAAAGATGCTCTTGCCCACCTTGAAAACAAGGGTTGTGTGTGGGTGTGGGAATGAAAGATGGACAAATGCACCTTGTATTTATCTCAAAAACCTATGGAATTCATAATGTATTTTAAAATAAAAAGAAAAGCACATCCATCTATCAACCTTTTTTCTTTTTTCTTTTTTCTTTTTTCTTTTGGGAGTAAGACCCACATTGGGCCATAGGGGGACCCATGAGGGGCCAGTAAAGGGGCATTAGGCCACACTTATTATTAACCAATAATGTACCATTACTATATCTCAAGAAGGTCGAGGATAGGAAGATCAAACCATGACCTTTCTTGAACTTACACTTGAGACCAACTGCCTTGCTGCTTGCCACTGAGCCAGAAGCTCGATCTATCATCCTAATACTTGCCAATAGACAATAGGAGAATAAAAAAAAAAAATTATTTGGTGCATTCTCTACCTTTTTTTTTTCAATGGAACTTTCTGTAAAATGGACATGGTGCCATCGAGTCGAGTGTGGTAGCTACACGAGAGATGAAGAGAGTTTACTTGATTGGAGTTTATGATTGTTGTTAAACATACTTTAATTATTTGATTCTAAGATTTTATTTATTTATTATAAATGTACTTTATTTGACCTTAAACATAATTTATTCATTGGGAAAAGAACGCTCCATGATTGCGCAGCCCCCGCATTGGACACAAATGGATATTTTGGGTTTCACTAGGGTGAGTGCATTATTTCACCGCTCTTTATGTTTGGGCATAGGGCCCTTTATTCTTTTTTTCTCTACGTTTTATTTTTTTTTTAGATATACAATTAGGTTAGATATTTTTTTAACCTATAATTTTTAATTCAATATTATTTCATTTCTATAATATTTATACATTTTTTTTTCAAAGTTGTAGAAATTGGAATTTAATTCAACTTATATTTTTTTTGGAATAGTTATCCATGCAACCGTGGAAGGTGATGTTTTTGAAAATCACAAAACAAATCCAAGCTATTCATTTTTTGCATTTTTTGTATTTTTTTTTGTTTAAACCATTTGTTCCTACTCAAAATTAGGAGAGTGCACAATTATGTCTAGTGTACTATTACACATGCATAGATATACCCAACATGTGTGCTAATACAAATATTAGAGATATTTGATTGAATTAGACTTGAAAATTTGACACGTGGTTAGTTCCATCCACATTGTTTTTGCCCCTCTCTATGCTGGTAATAGCACGGGGCTGGAAATTCCATTTATGTCTTCGGGTACGGGGCTTCTCGATGACTCTGAGGATTTTGTCATGGCAACCTTGTTCTGGACAAACTTCGGACCCTTCTTCTGCTTGCTTCAAGGATATGGCTAGAACTTTATTTCCATCTGCAGTGTTAAGCGATGTGATGCACAGTCACACTATTATGTTCGGTTCCCTCCCACCTCCGGGCTCCTCTGAAGAATCACCTCCCTTGGTTCTGGGCACGGTGCAAGGCATTGCTCCCCAAGTCCCTTCATCTTAGGTGTTTCACAATTCGGATCTACCTGAGGCAAAGATTGATCACCCAGTTACGGTCACTATTCATCAGCACTTTTACTCTACTGGGAAAGAATCATCCGCCAATCGAGTGATGAAGAACTCTTCTGACAAAGATTCTTCTCTTGCTTCCTTGGGGCGTAAGACTACTGACAAGCTGCTTGATATGGACCCTTGATCCGTCTACTGGGGCCAAGCTATGGTTCTACAAGAAGCCGAAGTTTGATGATTCGTTGGCTGCTTCATCTGTGCTGGAACTCACCGTCATCAAGAACCTTATCACTGATTATTTCTCTTTTTCTGCATGCCTAGTGTCTCTTCTCTCTGCTCTCAAACTTTGGATTGCTGAGATGTCTTCTTCCCTGGAGTCCCTTCCTTTTGCCCTAGTTGATACATTGGTCAATCGAGCTAATGAAGGTTTTGACTCCACATGTGATATGGGGGATACTCCTATGCCAGACTGGGTATCACCTTGCATTTACCCATCTTCCTTTGTTGATTTTTATGCTTGTTTCTTTATTGTGTTGCTTGGTCTTTCCTTCCAGTGGTTTCGTTTAAGCCATTAATTGCTTTACTTTTTCTTTAGGTAGTTCGGAGTGTATGTGTGGTTAGTTTTTTGGTGTCTCTTTTGTGTGCTTTCTAGTATTTTTAGTTTGAGTTTCTCCTACTAATTTGCTAGTTTGTGATTCATCATGAGTATATTAGCCTGGAATGTTCGTGGCTTAAATGGGTCTTTCACCAAAAAATGTTTATCTTTATTTTGTAAAAGATGGAAACCTGATCTTATTTTTCTATGTGAGACTAAATGTTTGAACCATGACTCTTTGTCTCTCCCTAAAAACTTGGATATTTTTTCTTCAAGATAGCCTGTGAATAGCTTGGGTACTCGAGGTAGAAAGGGGGGTTTGTTTTTTCTCTCGTTTGGGAACCTTTCTATCTCTAATGTGGAAGTATTTCCGGAATTCTTTGCGGTGTTTATGTCTGATGCTACTGTGGGTGATTGGTGTCTCATCTGCCTCTATGCCCCTCCCCATGCTTCTTCTCCTGTGGGATACTGGCATAGGCTGCTTGATTTCCTTGGGTCTTTGGTTTGCCCCTTTTCCATCATCCGGGATTTTAATGAGATCCTCTCCCCAGCCGATAAAATGGGTGGTAAACATTTTTCCCCTTCTCTCGCTGCCCCTCTTTTATCTGAGATAATTTCTATTTTTGACCTTATTACCATCCATCCTAGAGGATCGTGTTTCACTTGGTCTAATAAACAAAAGCCACCGCATCTGATCAAAGAGGCTCTTGACAAATGTGTCTCTAATCCAACATGGACTTCATGCTCTCTCAATGCGTTTCTTTCTAAACTTCCTTCTACTGGCTTTGATCTACTGCATCTCTATGGCTCCACACCTACTTTTCAGAAACTCTTCCACTTTTAGGATGCATGGTCATCCCAGCCCCTGAATCTGTGTGGGAAACTTAGTGGATTCAGTAGACTTTGGACTCAATGGAATATGTCGGTGTTTGGGCATATTGATGCCCTTAAGAACTCTCTGATTAATGATTTTTACCGCTTGGAAAATGGTGTTCCAACTTCTTCATATTTCTCTTCCTTGAGTGAACTCTCTACTAATCTCAAATGGATCTTTGATGCGGAGGAGAAATTTTGGTTTCAAAAATTTCGCGCTCTTTTCCTCAAAGATGGGGATCGGAATAGTAAGTTTTACCATGCGGTTTCTAGGGAAAATATTGGCAAGAGGCGAATCGATTTCATTCTGGATCCCCATGGGGAATTGATTTTTGTTGCTCGAGGAATTGCTAAGGTGTTTGCTTCTTATTTCTCTAAGGTTTTCACTACTTCTGATCCTCTTGATCCTTCTTTTGTAGAGAGTTTGTTTCCTATTGACCTCTTGGATGATGATTCACTGTCCCTTTGTCGTGCTCCTGACATAACGGAGATTAAGGCTGCTGTCTTTTCAATCGGAGCTTACAAGGCTCCAGGTATTGATGGTTTTCAGGCATGTTTTTATAAAAAATTTTGGGATATCATTGTCCAGGATGTGTGCAAATTTGTTACTGATTTCTTTATTCAGGGTACCCTGCCGTTTGGGGCAAATCGTACCCTCCTTTGTTTAATTCCTAAAAAAGACCCTGCTTCAGTCGTTGAGGACTTTCGCCCAATTAGCCTCTGTAATGTTAACTATAAGATCATTGCAAAAAATTTGGCAAATCGATCAAAAGCCTATCTCCTATCCTTCATTTCTCCAAAGGTAGGCAAATTTCTGATAATATTGTGATAGCCAATGAGATCTTCCATTATCTTAAATGAAAGCGTAAAGGTAAAACAGGGTTCATGGCAATAAAAAATGACATGTCTAGGGCCTATGATAGGCTCGAATGGAATTTGATTTCGAAGCTCTTTTCCTTCCTTGGATTTGGTGCACAGTGGTGCGATATGATTTCCTACTTGATGTCTTCTTCTTCTTTCTCAATTAAGTTGGAAGGGATAGCCTTCGAATATTTTTCCCCTTCTCGCGGGATCCGACAGGGATGCTCTTTGAGCCCTTATTTGTTTATTTTGACTATAGAAGTTCTTTCTTGGCTGCTTTCTGTCTATAGAGATCTTAAACAATTTCAAGGAATTAAAATTGCTCGACGGGCTCCTGAAATTACTCATCTACTCTTTGCTGATGACGTCTTTATTTTTTGTTGAGCCTTACCCGAGGATTTATTGTCTATTAAAGCGGTTCTGGATCTTTTTTCAGATTTGTCTAGCCAACATATTAATTTCACTAAAAGTGGCTGTTTTTTTAGCTCCAATGTGGCTAAAGAGTGATTGTGTCCAGTTGTGCTCTATGCTGGGTATTAATGAATTGTCTCATGACATACCCTACTTGGGAAATATTCTGTCTCCTTCCCATTCTAGGGTCAAGACCTTTAAACACATTATTGATCGGATGGATAGGAAATTGTCAATTTGGAAATCTAATCTCCTTTCCTATGCTGGTCGGAAAGTGGTTGTTCAATCGGTCCTAAGTTCAATTCCATCTTATTGGATGTCTTGTTTCAAACTCCCGCTTAGTTCATGTCGCCAGATTGACTCTATCTATGCCCGCTTCTGGAATGGGCAATATCTTGGCACCGGTGGCAATTTCAAATGAAAATCGTTTTTTTATTTCGTGGCATCGGATTTGTTCCCCTCTTTAGCAAGGTGGTCTTGGGATTTGTGATGCCAAGTCTCATAATAAAGCCATTCTCCTTAAATTGGGTTGGAGATTACTCAATGAATCCAACTCCCTCTAGGCCTTTACCCTTAAGGCGTGATACTTCCCAAAGAATTCTCTTTTTGACTCATCCATCTCCTCCAAAAAGGGGTCTTGGGTCTGGAACAGTCTCGCATCCATTTTACCACTTCTTAAGCATATGGTTTCTGCGTTGATTGGTTCTGGCTCCTCTACTTTCTTTTGGGTCAATCCTTGGGTCACCACCCTTTTGGACTTTTCGGTATCAGGCTCCCCCTCTGCTTCTCACTCCTTTTTTCGGGTCAGTGACTTTATTTTGCAATGGTCGATGGAATACCCAGGTTTTACTCAACATTGTCCCTCCTAATGTGTGTTCCCATATTTGCCGAATCCCAATCTCTTCCCACCCCGATGTGTGGAAATGTCATGCTTCCTCTACTGATATTTTTTCTACAAAGCATGCTTATCGATTTCTTCATGCTCAATAGGTTTGCCCCTTCCGGGGATCTACCCCTTCTGCATACCAGTCGCTTCCTCTGCATTGGTGGATTTTTTTTTTCTTCTGGAAATTGGATTTGCACCCTAAATTTAAAATCTTCTTCTGGCGATTGTTGCTTAATGGTATTCTTGTTTGGGAACGGCTGAGTAAATGGATGATCCTTTATGTCTCATGCGTGTTTTGTGATACTAACACTGAATCCATTACCCACATTTTCTTTGAATGCGACTTCACTAAAAGTATTTGGGCTGTTTACCCGCTTGGACTTCATTTGAGTAGATTATGTTGTTCATCTGTGATTGAATTTGTCAGATTCTTCTTTTTTAATCCGTGCTTTTCCAATAAGGAGAAATGTCATTTCTTTAGCATGGTGACCATCGTGACTTATCTTATCTGGGCCCACAGAAATGATGTGGTGGTTCGACATTTAAATCCGAATCCAACCACACTTGTACTGCATATTTCCCGATGGCTTGCTAAGCTTCAATTAAGCATGGATACTAAATTATCCAATCTTTCTTCCTCTGTTACAAATCATTCAGAGATCATCTTGAGCAGGGATTTCTCTCTACCCATTTTGCCTTCTTATATATTAGTATGTCTTGGCTTTACTAAGTCCTTGAGATCAAACTCTTTTTGGATATGTGGTGTTCTCTTGCAAGGTAGATTTTCAGCATCTTGCCCAACGACCCTCCCTATTTTCTTCTTTGAAGGAAATAGAAGTTGAAGGAATTTTGCATGGCTTGAAGTTGGCGAAGGAAAAGGGTTGGACCATCTCTAAAGTTCTGTTATCTTCCAAGGCATTACTTCAGCTTATTCCGACGCCCTCTGACCGCAGCTGGCCTCTCTACAGTATTGGTGCATTTTGAGACCTTTATAAGACTTTTGGGCATCTTAAGTTTCTGTATAAATGTTGGGATTCTAACGTTCCTATGTTATATTTACAAACCTTATGTAACCGAGACAGGAGAGTGAGTAGTACTCTTTCTGTGTAATGGTTTTTTTTTTTTCCCAAAAAGAGACGGAGAGTGAGTAGTGCCTTTTTCTGTGTAATGTTTTTTTGTTAAAAAAAAAAAAAAAAAAAAAAAAAAAAGAAAAGAAAAGGAAAGAAAAGAAAAGAAAGAGAGAGAGAGAATATTATCTGTCTACGTGACAATCTTACAGGAAAAAAATAAAAAGACTTTGGTTATAGTAATAATTCAAAGGATACTGTTATTAAAGCTAAGATGAAACAATGAATAGTGTGAGACTACTGAAAACTAAGATGACGCGAAGAATGGTGTGAGATTATTACAGGAGGTCATGGTCCAGGAGAGGATTTGGCCTCATAAAAGGATTTGCATAGGACTCCACTGGCTACAAAGTAGTAGACTACTAATGGACATGACATGTTTGACCCCAGAGGGTAGTCCAGATTAAAATCCCACTCCTTGTACGCTTCTTTGACACCACGTGGAGTTTCACTTAAATGCCCTTCTTCTTCTTCTCTCTCTTTCTCCCTTTTGTTAATTCCCCCACTACTCACTCCTGCTAATCGATAATATTATGTTCCTCTTTAAGCACTTTCAAACATATCAGTAGATTGCATGTTAATCTTGCTCATGGCTAGGGAAACTAGAACATCTAAATTATCAGATAGGATAATAACACAATATTGACAATATCTGTAACTTTTGTTAATTTTGAATAATATATATATATATATATATTTTTTTTTTTCTAACAAGGAAAAAACATGGCATTCACCACTGACTTCCGCCCAACTTATGATGGTCAAGGTAAATACCTGAACCCAGCTGAGTTAGCTAATGATTTTCTAGCTAAGGCCTTTCAAAGGGATTCACATTGAGAATTGCCCAAGTTTCACAGGGAAGCAGCAGTGACAAAGCTAACAATAGATGAACACTTAAAAAGAGTTTGATCCTTGTTTATGGTTTGAACCTGTGGCACTTACAGACCCATCTATGTTTTCTTCATTTAGCTAGAATACTGGCGGAAAAGAAAGCAGCAGAGTTGAAATGTATAGGTCCAACCTCAAAGTTAGATTAAATTGAGGCTTGAAAACTTGAATTCAAAAAACCTGTACCAGGTCCAAATGGGAATGTTATTGACAGTGTAACAAATTGAGGAGGTATGTACATGCTGGTAGCAATGCTGAGTAAGTGGTGGTCGCAAAATGGTAGCAACCCACTTGTATCAAGCAGACAAGAAAATTTTGACACCTTTATGTTGATTTGATCCTTTCTGCACAGTAATTTCTGAAGTATCTCTCAAATACTATCCAACCAAATCACCCTATGAGAACCCCCAAGACTTTATGGCCTGAAAATTTTCATAGTTCTAGAAGCCTGTGTCCGACAGAAGGGACACCTAGAAACAGCAGAGGAACATCGACGACAGAGTACATGACCACAAGGAACTATTGTTACATTGACTTCAGCACTTAAACAGACCCGACACACCCAAGCTGCTTTTGCTGTCTCAGCTTCTTTTGCCGCCATATCAGCCTTCTCCTGTTAATTTGCAACCATGTAAGAAAATTATTTTTCAAGAGAAAAAAGATATTAATCTTACAAAAAGGGAAAAGCGTAAAAAATTATATCATTTTGAGACTCGAGTCAGCAAAGGCTTTTGAGTCGATATCTTGCTGCCCTGAGACCTTCAGAAGAATTCAAACAGATGGAAAAAGTTTCCATCAATTGTTTTAATTTTATATATCAGCTCATTTTCACCATGGAAGCAGCAAGACTGCAGTCACCAAATAACTCTGAATGTCAAATCAAGGATGCTGCTTTATGGTCAACATGAAAAAGAACAATGGTCTAACAATAAAACAGGTCAGATGTTTAGGATGTGATCTTCAGTTTATCCTTGTTGTTGGGGTCTTCCCTTTTGTGGGATATAGGCTTTCCCCCCTTGTATGTTCTTTCTCCCGTTTGGTAATGAATTTCTTTATTCATCCAAAAAAAAAAAAAATTTACAGAACTCGTCAGATGTTTAGGATGTGATCTTCAGTTTATCCTTGTCGTTGGAGTCTTCCTTTGTGTTTTTGTGCCTTCCCTCCTTTTGTGGGATATAGGCTTGGTCTCCTCTTTCCCCCCCCTCCCTCCCCATTTTCCGCCCTTTATGTTCTTTCTCTTGTTTGGTAATGAATTCATTTATTCATCCAAAAAAAAAAAAAAAAAAAAAAAATACTGGGAAAAATGTAGATTTCAGGATGAACAGATATATATGCTGCATGTACAAGAACCACATGAAGTATTATCATCGAAGCCATAGGAATGACCGCCATAGGAATGACCATCTTCCCCAGATTAGAAATGGAAAGAAAAGAGTACAATTAATTGAAACCAAAGATTACTCCGCGAAGTGTATATCTCTGCTGCCACTGGGGACATCTTCAGGAGTCCTGAAGGAAAAGTTATGTTGGTGTTTTGCAGAACCAAGTCTATCACTGTGGAAATGAAGGTAATTATTAATGGAAGTTTCTTTAGCTAATAAGTGAATTGATAAGTTCGTTGGAGTTGACTTCTGGTTGGTGATTGGCTGGCCCACAAGACATCTCTACCAGGCCATGGAGATATTCAGGGAAGCTGGTTTCTTAAGCTCTCAAAGAATGTTTCTTTTTCTTGGAGGACAAATCTCCAATGCCTTTGCTGATGAGCTGGATAGAGGAGTCACCGGATAGTCTCTTTATTTGGGTCCCCATCCTGCTGGCCAGTTGTGTTTGTGGGCCTTGGCTTAGGCCTTTTGTTGTTGTTGAATGTACGTTTGGATTTGGTTTATTGCAGTTTTCAGTTGATCTTTAGCCTTGTATTTATCTTCCTCTATCACAATAAAATGTTCTATTATCTATCACTTAAAAAAATAAATAAATAAATAAAGGAAAGATGGAAAAAGCGCACAGCCAACTTGACCAGAGGCAAGAATAAGGTGAAGAGCATGAATGCCATTACCATCCCCTGATTGATTACCATGTGGGAAAATGGAATTAAGTGCGGGTTTGTGGTAGATGGTAGCCTCCGATAGCGTGCAGTAAACAGTAGGAGTGTGTTGTAAAGGGGAATGACGAGGGAGGGGTAGGAGATGATGACATGTGGGAAGATCAGAAGGCTGTACATGCATCCAATGCAAAAGAATGTGCATTCATTTGCACTCTTGAGAGGAGTGCACATTCTTCAGTCCCCTGTAGATAAACAAACCTTCAGTTTTATAGGGGGCATGGTTTTAAGTCGGGTTGACCAATAAGCACAAGGAACACATAGGAAGGCACATCTCGGGCAATGTGTTGAGAATCATAGTTTTCAAGGAGTCGAGGTGAGCCAAGGCACTGACCTGAGGCCTAGGCGATGGCTTATTGGTCAGGGCATGCATAAATAAGTTCAGTCTAGAACCCCTCAGGTTGTGTTAGTACTTATCCTATACCAATATCCTGACCAAGTAATATAAATAAAGGCGACTGCAGGCCTTGCCCATTCAAAAGGGCCTTGGGGACCTAGACAAGGCCTTAACAACAGTGGAAGAGGGAATTTCATATTTTAAATTCTCAAGTCCATGATGGCATAAATCTAGAGGCTGACATTGACAGGACGAAGAACCTCTAGAAAGCAGGCCTTCAGGAACATCGTGGCTCAAAATCCCAATGGAGCTAAATGACCCGTCAACTCTACAGGATTGTTTTCAACCTCAAGTTGAGGTACCGAAGCAGAAAAGGAAGACAGATCAAGAACTGGCAATAATGTAGAACCAGTTCAAACGAGAACCAACCCTAGTAGGATTGATATTCTAGTAGCTGATAGAATCTCCAAGAAAATTGCTGTCCAGAAATCCACATTTGATGGTTTTGCAGGAAGCTTGTAACAGAAATTAAAGACGAAGAAATAAACAAAAAAATAGAGAAGGGGAAAGGGGGATAGGTATCATAGGTTGGGTCGAGTATCTCACTCTTCCCTTCACCCATGGGCATCTCACCCAAGCTGTCTCCCACAGCACAACATCTCACAATTTTCCAGCACAAAGCTTTTTTTTTTATTCATTCAATCGTGGACTATAGATCAACCTTCTTCCTTTATTTATACACTTTAAATTGATTACAAAATTGGGTCCTTCCTTGCACGGAAAGGAAAGGAATCCCCTTATAATTAGATATTATCCTATTTGGAAACTGATTATAAATCAAATCAAATCAAATCAAATCCCTCCCTTTTACAAAGATAGAAACACAATAAATTAGAATTCCTACCTTATAAAAGTAAAAAAATCTAAATTTAGAAACTAGCTAGATAATATCTTCCTAACTACACCAATCAAAGATTTCCTAAAATCTTGCAGCTTAAACTCATCCATGCGCTGGCCATGGGACCCACAAATCAAGAGGGAATCTTCTTCAAGTCTTCTCCACGCAAGCTGTACTTGGTTTGAACCAATCAAGAACCAAGAACCAAGCCACACATCAGACCAGGCTGCCTCCCACAGAAGTTGCATCACGCAACCAGTCAGGACTAGTTTTGGGGCCTTGTTCCTGCGATCTACAACAGGCAACCATCACATGAATGTGATTCTGGGTCATTCTGACAATGTGAATGATACTCTGATGACACAAATGGCACGACGGTGAATCAAACACCAGAAATCAGAGATTCTCATGTTGAGGAGAGACCACAACACAGAATAACCCCTATATATAAGGGAGATAAAAACTTTGATAAAGCATACCTAAGACATGGCTAAATCTGGAAGCTGGGGGCATGGCTGAGCAGGGGGAATACGATTCATTTTTTTTTTCTGCCAAACATCTTCAGCATAAAAGTAGAAGCATAAAAGTAGAAGACATGTTGGTATACTCAAGAATTGAAAGATTTCTGATTTTAAATCAATGGGATGATCATTTCCACAATGTTCGAAAATAAGCCCTACATCAGCCCACCTCAGATTCATTGTCCTTTTATTTTTGTTCCCAAAGAATCATCTAGTTGTGCTCACCACCACCCTATCTTCTTCTTCTTCTTTCTTTCTCTTTTATTTTTTATTTTAATGTGGTTGAGTCACCCAGGATAAGCCTTTGGTTGGGTTCTATACATGTTGGAACTTTGGTCCAATGGGTTTTCTTTCTAATAGGTCACTTTAGTGATCCAGAAATATGGATAGGAGGTACGAATACAGGATTTGACTCTATTAGTTAGTCTTGAGAGCATAGTTGTCAAGGCATCGCCTAGGCAACAACTAGACGTCCAGGCAGTTTGCTTGAGGCCTAGGTGACAGTCGCCTTATTACACTGCATGCCGCCTTGTGTTTTGGCACTTATTTACTTAAGATATTATTCATAAATAAGTAAATACCCCTATTTGAATCCAATAAAAATAGTTTAAAAATCAAATTCCAAAAGGATAAAAAGTCAACCCCCCAGTCCAAGAAGAAAAACTGGATTTTGGTTATAGGGGCGATTTTCAACTTTTAAATGCCGGAGTTTTTCTCAATTATGAAAATTTTATAAATTCTATCATGTTAAAACATTGCTAAAAACCAAAAGTTTAGTAAAATAATTTATTGTTTTGATATCCATAAAATTATTTTCATTCAAGCGATTTTAACAGCATTCGCGCACTTAAAATAAGTTTGACAAGAGCATAACTTTGTCATTACAACTCAGATTTAAGTAATCTTAGACTTGTTGGTAAGCTGATTTTATATTATAATTGATACAAAAAGTCTCATGTAAAAATAATATCATTTGACCAGTCAAACTTATTATAGAACTAGAGCATTTATCTAAATTTTGATTTTTTATAACTTAATATGACCTAATGTTAATTTTTTATGATTTAATATGGCTAAATGTTGATTTTTAATGACTTGATGTTGCTTAATCTTGATTTTTTATAATACAAGGTATATATAGCTTAATAAATAATGTTAGAAAATAGGAAAAATAAAAAATAACAATTGGTCACCTTGTTCGCCTCAAGGCGTGCGCCTTCTCGCCTAAGCGCTTAGACAACCCTCCATTGCCTTGGTTTGCCTTGGCGCCTTGACAACTATGCTTGTGAGAGAATATCTATTTATATAAGTGCTTTATTTAGGATGGAACAGGTTTAAGCTGCTCTCCTTTATTTTATGCAAACTTTTAGTCAGTTAAGAGTTAAGACTACCTCCATAGCAAGCTACTGGCTGGCGAACTTTTAGGCTTAGTTTGAGTCTATTTTCGAGTCTTTTTTTTTTTTTTTTTTTTTTTTATGAATAAGATAGTGCATTAAAAGGAAGGGGGGAGGGGAATATTAATATACAGGCCCAAAGGCGAAGAAAAGAGAAAAAAGAAAGACAAAAGCTGGCAATTTGGGCTTCATTCCTGCACAGCAATTTGATGAATGAAAATTGGCTTTTGCCTCTTGGGTCTATGGTGATTTAGTACCTTTCCACTGTGGTGATCCAATAGAAGCCTTGGTGGTGATTCTTAATTCATATATGTTGTAATAATGGATTGTAGGCAAGGTGCATATATCGAGTTTCGACCCCTGGGGAGACCGGAATTTCGGTCGAATTCTGGGAAATTTCGAGAAAACCAAGGAAATTTTCCTGATTTGATGGAAACTTTGGTTTTGACCCCCAAAATGTGTTTTTTTTTTTTCTCCTATTTTTTGTGTACGTCTTATTTTAGACATTTCTAACCCATTCACATAATTGGTTTCATGGAAAAACACCTAAAGTCATACTTGTGGTGTTGACCAAAATTTGCTAATGAATGGTTGAGTGTTGACTAAAACCATACTACATAATTACATAAATATATATATATATATATATAAGTTACTAACTAAAAATGTGAAATGTATGATTTAAAGTTAAAAGCAAACAAAACATAATGTAAAAGATCCAAAATAAATAACAATACATAATTGTGAGTTGTCTCTCAAGTCTCATCAGTCAACAGACTCAACACTCAACGCTCAACAATCAATTCCAAGTAGATTGTCTAGGAATTGACATGCAAGAGAAAAATCAGACACTGTGAATGCGAAGATTCAGACATGGTGCCCTTTCTCATTATCATTTACCACCCATTCTTTCCTCCCGACTATTCACGCATGAAGATCGTCGTATGTATGCTCGACTTCGGTTGCCGGTGCTATACGTAGGAGTACATTATGGCAGGATCAGTCACCCGGGCGAAGCTGCTATAAGACTAGTTGCCCCTGAAAAAGGGATAACTGCCCGCACTACTCACTTATTAGAACAGCCAAAATACTTCGAACTAGGGAGTGGATTATAAGATTAGTATATGAATTCGCTAGTTACTTTATTTCCAAAGACCCGCATGAGCAAGCCAAGCTACTCACTAAGACTGCCCAAACGAGCATATAAAAAATTTACATCATTCTACTCTAGTTCCACGTATATTCTATAAAAAAATGATTTTTGAGGAAGGTGGGACCTACCTCTTTGGTCCAAGCTCCCTTCCTTAGGTAGATTTGCCATGAATGTGCAAGATCCAAGCTTAGAATGAAGATTTGATGGCACAAGGATCTGGAATGTTTTCCTAAGCTTCCCATTTCATAGAGAAGAAATATGGGGGCAGGGTCAAAAATTTGAAATAAAAAGGCTTGGTTTCTCATTTAAGAAGGTTTCCCATTGGTCCACTCGAAATTTCACACATTTCGGTTGAAATGTGGGAATTTTGGTCGATACCTGTCAAAACCAATGACTTTTAAAAGTCACATGTTATTTGGTATCGAAGTCCTGGGATACCGTCGAAATGTGGGAAATTTTGACAGTATCGGTCAAAACCTTGAACAATGGTTTTAGGGTGTTTTATGGTTGTTTTCCAAACGGGCCCTTAAGCTCTTTGGGGTTTTATTTTATTATAATAAAGAGGGTTTGTGTCAAGTTTGATACAAGTCACAAAGTTCTCCCCAAACCAACATGGTATCAGAGCAGGTTAGGTGCCCCTCCCCAAAACCCCAAACTCTTCTTTCTCTTCTTCCCTCTGCCATGATCACCACCGCCTCTCTCTCTCGCTCCTCACCACTACCGTCGCCCTCTCTCTTCTCCCTATAAGAACCTCCACCGCCGCTCCACTATCTCTCTCTCTCGCAGTTCCCTTTCTCTCCCCACAACTCCTTCCCTTTCGCTCAAGTCACTCTCTCGTCCTCTCCCCCTTTGGCCTTCTCCTTTAGGCCTTTCTTCTCCAAACCCCTTCTCCTCCTTTCGGTCTAGCCACCTCCCTTCTTTTGGTATTTTTAGGGTTTTACCCTTAGTGGCGAGTTTTTTTCCCCTCGAGAGGTCTTCTCTGTGGTATAAACTCTAGTTTTTACCCAAATCCATATGACGGACTAGATCTGGACGCTTCACGTTGTTTGTCAATATTATTGGGATCATAACCTATGTAGTATGAAGATTTTGGCACCTCAGTTCTTTTGGATGGAGGGAGTCAAGACTCTAATGGCGATTACCCCTCCTTCCCTACTAACTCCATCAGGTTGGATGGGGGCAATGACCTAATGTGGTTCCTGCTACTTGTCTATTTTTGGCCAGAATTATGCGGGTTACGTTATAGGTACTACTGCTCCCCTGTTACTATTGGCATGGTTTAAAGTATCTTCGATACAATACGATACCCTTTAATACATATCTTAAATTTAGCCGACCGATACGGTGACCGATACCGATACTTCAGTCCTTGATTGTTGGTGCCCTCCAGGATAAATGGGATGTTGCCAACTGTTCGGTAATGTCCTATCTCATCAATTCTATAGTCCCATCAATTGCTAGGGGCTACTTATTGCTTGACACTGCTGGCCTTATCTGAAAAGCTGTGAATGAAACCTATTCTCAAGTGGGCACTAGTGCTCAGTGCTTTGAGTTGAGAAAGAAGCTTCAGAGGGCTACTGAAGTAACTCACTACGTCTTACAATGCTCTATCTCTCTCCTATTGTGCTTTTGTATCTTCTTTGCCTTCTGTTCCCATTCCTCAAACCTAGTAAGGGGCAATTGCAGAACCTAGATGGATGGATGCAATGAATGATATGAGGGTCATTCACAAAAATGGCACATGGGAATTAGTTACTCTCCCACTATAGAAGCGATCAGTAAGCTGCAAAATATTGATGGAATTGTAGACAAGTACAAAGCAAGAATAGTTGCCAAGGGTTTTACTCAGACATATGGGATTGACCACCAGGAGACTTTTGCCCCTATTGTTAGAATGAACTCAGTCAAAGTTAGTCTCCTGTGCAGTGAACCTTGGTTGGGAGCTACAACATTGGACATTGGTGAATTGATAGAGGAAGTGTGTATGGATGTTCCACCAGGCTACTCTAGTTCGGAAATCCAGGATAAGATGTGCAAATTGAAAAGAGCTCTGTACGGATTGAAAAAATCTCCCAGGGCGTGATTCGGTCGGTTCCATAAGAAAATGGTAGCAGTTGGTCTCACTCAGAGTAATGCTAATCACACTGTATTTATAAAAAAGGTGGGTAATCAAGTTACCATTATTATTATTTATGTGGACTACACTTTTGTTACTGGGAATGATAAGGCCTATCTTGGTAAGGAGTTTGAGATTAAGGACTGGGAAAAGTGAAGTACACTTTTGGGATTGAGGTCGCACAGTCTACCAAGGGTATTGTTCTCTCTTAGCAAAAAATATACCTTGGACTTCCTCTCTGAGACTAGCGTATTAGGGTAGCCGTCAGATGTGTATTGAGGCAAATTCCCATCTCAAAAGCAAGGAAGGTGAACCAGTTGACAATGGTCTATATGTCTATATCAAATGTTGGTTGGAAGACTCATCTATTTGTCTCATGCTTGGCCAGACATAGCTCATGCAGTTAGCCTTATAAGTCAGTATATGCATGACCCTCACTCCTCTCATATGGAAGCTGTGTTCCGTATTCTTCATTACTTGAAGTCAGCTCCAGGAAATAACAACTTATTTTCTCCTTTAGATCACATGAGAGTCAAGCCATATACTGATGCTGATTAGGCAGGTTCTCCAAATGATCGTCATTCCACTACGGGCTAGTGTACATTTGTTGGTGGCTACCTGGTTACATGGCATAGTAAGAAGTAGGCAGTTGCGGCCAGGTCTAGTGCAGAAGTCGAGTTCCGAGCAATGACGCATAGTATTTGTGAGTTTCTTTGGCTTTGAGGTCTCCTTAAAGACTTGGGTATGCCTATTCAATTTCCGATGTTGTTATATTGTGACAAAAAGTGAGCCATCAGCATTGCACCCAGTCCAACATAATCATACTAAACATGTCGAGATTGACAGGCATTTTATTAAGGAGAAGTGGAGCAAGGACTCATATGCATCCCTTTTGTGAGAGGTGAAGATCAGTTGGTAGATATTCTTACAAAGGGACTTGGTAGTAGAGTGTTTCATTCTAGTTTGTGCAAGTTGGGCATGTGTGCTATCCATGAACCAACTTGAGGGGTGAGTGTTGTAATAATGAGTTTTAGGGTGTTTTATGGTTGTTATCCGAATGGGCCCTTAAGCCCTTTAGGGTTTTATTCATTATAACTAAAGAGGGCCTGTGTCAAGTTTGATACAAGTCATACTTCTCCCCAAATCAACAACATATTTCTATCTTCTTTACCTTCAGTTTTAATTCTGCGTGCTAGTTCTTAGTTGTGATCTCTAAGAATTTGAACTTTCTACCGATTGTGGAAATCCTGCTGCAACTAGGAGTTTTGAATTCTGGAATTTCAGAACTAGTTTCTTGTCTCAATATTCTTCAGTTTATACTATTCTATTTTCTGTTTAAGCCTAGTTCATATTCTCTTTTCAAAATCTCATCTTTCCATCGATTTCCTAGTTTCCTACTTGTAGTGTGATTTCTTTAAACTTCAGATTTGGTTTATGATTTTGAGTTGAAGTTTTAGATTTCTGTACTGCTATTTCTGCTTAGTTTCTGTTGCTATTCTGACCATGTTCTGAATATTCTAAACTCAGCCATGGAATTCTGGTTCTTGAGGATTCTCTCTTAATGATCTGTCCGTTGGATTCTTGATCCCATTTTACCGATCTGTTATATTAACTGATTCGAGGAATTTACCAGAATTTTATGCACATCAGTTTTGTTGTCGCTGAGTAATTTAACTAATCCTCATATGACGAAGCAACAGGCTTTTCCCCACTTTCCAGGGGGAGGCATACTTTCGAGTCTACAACGATGGAAGGGGGGGGACAAAGTGGAGGGAGGACCCTCCCAAGAAGGGAAGGGGGTGAGGGAGCAGAAGGAGACGAAGGAAGAGGACTGGGGGCGAAAGGGAGAGGTCTAAGAGGTGCCGGAGGCGTTGGTCGGACATGGGGGCGATCATGTCATGGTGCAAACAAAGAAATTCCCCCGCATCTCTTTTAACCTCCCTGCTTTTATGCTTTACAAATATGTTAATTGAGGGTTAAATGGCAATCGATATTGCATGGATCTACTCTTTTGAGGATCTCTCTTGGAGATTTGCCAACATCATTAAGAAATAAAATACTTGGCTGCACAACCAAACTGCTTGTTCCAGTGGAAACCAAGCATGGAAATGATTTGGCAGATCCTCCAGAGAAACAAGGAATGGTCAGGCCTAGTTGGAATTGCAAAAATGATTATATCTATTGCAATTCCCAATTTAGTGTTTGTGATCTTTGTTGTCTGCCTTTGTTTCGGGATCCAGATCAGGCTTCTTGTGTACCAGTCTGATCTTTGTCCTTCCCTTTCAACCAAATGCAATTTGAAATTTATACCCCTCTGTGGTACCCAAAATGAAAAACAGAAGGGCACACAGATAGCCACAACCATGAGAAGAAGAAACAGAGTCCACAATATAATTCCAACAAACTTAAAGCAAATCTAATAAAGCAATTCCAATGAAATGGTGAGCGTCAAATTACAGACCTGCTCGAGTAGCAGAGCAGCCTGAGATTCTTTGATCTGTTCCTGAAGGGTCAAGGTTGTTTGTAGCAATGACTGCTTCTCCACATCCATATCGATCCCAGCTGCAGAAAGCATATCATGAACTGCATTCACCAGTTCTGCTGGTGACACACGGCCATAATAAAACTCCTTGGCTCCCTGCATCTGTGCCAAAGAAAAAACCATTCTCAGTTTTATTTGTTTGTATGCATCAACAGAAAGGCAATCAGTAATGGTGAATGTAGTTCCACGTACGCGGAACAAAAATAGAAATGGGGAGAGAAGTTATGCACAGCTCTTTACAATGGGCCTAGGTATCACCCAAAGAGACTTTAGGTTGCTAGCAAGGATAATAAAAACAGGGTTATACTTGGGCTCATGAACAAAATGGCACCCCATAAACAGAAACCCAAATCTGGCCGGCAACAGGCTTTGTTGCACATCACTGCTCTAGCCCAGTGGTTGGCAGTTCGAATGTCTGGTCCAATTATCCGAACCTTCTTGATGGGATAAAACATATGACTTCTGCGGTTTAGAATATAGAAATACATGCTGTTATTTTGCAGAAAATACATAAGTTGGTGTGTTGGTTAAGGTGTGCTATTGCATGCAGTAGTCAGTAGATTGAATCCTCTCTGGTGCGTACTTATTTTAAACAATGTAATGCTTTAAGCATTTCAAGGTCCAGAATACCAACCGGTTGAAATCTAAAGGTTGTACAAGAACAAGGGAGTAAGAGAGAAGATGGAAGAAGAAGGTTGTTGTGGTAGAAGAAGAAGATGAAGCTGTGGTAGAATGTTGTGTGAGAGAATGGACCCTCTCACACCTATATTGCTTTACTAATATGATATAAGGAATTACATACACCTCCCTAGGCAGGTAAAAGGTAAAAAAGGACAAATACAATATAAGACAAGAAGTAAATAAATCAGTTCCCAAAGTAACCATAATACATAAACTCCAACACAAACACCCAGTCAGGGTGATCTGGACAGCTGGATAGTTCGAACCAGGCAGTCCATTGACCTTTCAATAGTTTACAGGGCAGCTGGATAGACCGAACCAGGAAGTCCATTGACCATTCAATAGTTTACAGGGTACCCCCACCCAGGAGAATGCAGATTGTGTTAAGAGTTTATGTATTATGGTTACTTTGGGAACTGGTTTATTTACTTCATGTCTTATATTGTATTTGTCCCTGTTTACCCTATACCTCCCTAGGGAGGTGTATGTTATTCCTTACATATCATATTAGTAAAGCAATATGGGTGGGGGAGAGATTATTCTCACAAACACAACATTCTACTTTCATTTGTCTTGTTCTCCTTCTCCTTCAATCTCCTACTTTCATTTATCCTCTTCCTCTCTTCCTCTCTTCCTCTCTTGCTCTCTTGTTCTCTTAGAATCCCTACACTCTAACCCAGTGTCCATCCCTAGAGGCTGACGGCCCAAACCGAGGTCTGGCAGTCCGTGAAAACAATGAGATTGGGTATTTGGGTCTCATAGTGTCTTCGGCCCACTATCATAGTTTTTACTCAATCCATACTGATATTAAGAAGTAGATTCAATTGAATCAGACGCTCATACCTTGGGGAGCTCACTATTTCCATTTCCAGCAATTTCACGCACTGGGACATGCATTTGGCTTGACGTTTCTGTGTGCCCACCTTCTGGCAAAGTCGAAGGAGAAGCCTCACTGACTGTTGAGATGGCTCTGAACGAGAAAACCTCAGAAGAGAGAAGAGGCTCAGAGATCCCTGGTGCTGTTTCCACTTTCAACCTGTAGAGTGCTTGACCTGCAGATGGCCTTACATCCAGTGGAACTCTACCATACTTCAACTTCTCTCCGTTCTTTCCTGTCCTCCAAGCCACCATCTCCCCAGCATAAAAAGGTCTCAGTGGATGAAACTGCACCTGAAGAGCATCCTGCGGTAGAAGGTCTTTGCCTAACAAACGATCACTTCCACCTATAGTCCCCAGTTCTCTCTCAGACCCAAGTCTCAGCGTACTAATGACCACTTCCTCTAAATCTTCAGGGCAAGAAAACAATGGCCCAATAGGTAATGGGGTTATGGAACCCAATACCTGGCTCACAATGAAGGAGATAACATCCAAAACTGAAATATAGTTAGGAGGTTCAGCAACTAAAATACAGTTCTTCGATTGGTCAACAAAATGAAGAGTCCTGTGTCCAGATCCATCCTCCCATTCAGGTAAAATGGACTGCTTTGTTGCACGGGTGATGTCTAAATGCTTAGGAAGTAGCATAAATGAGGTGCGGAGACAACGCACAAACTGCAACTTATCTGCAATGTGCTTGAGTGAACTTTCTATCTGCTCCAAAGAAAGTTGTCCAGATGCAGGAGTGCAACTGTTTATGCTATTGAGAACAGTCCACACAGCAAGCTGAAATGATCTGCTGGACAGCTTTTGTCTGACCATTGACAGTGGTATTGAATCAATTTCATCTAGAAACTGTAATTTCTGTCCATGATTTAGTTCCTGCAAAAAGAAGCAGATCGAAGTTCAATGCCTGAAATCTAAAGATGAAATTTTGAAGCTTCAGGAGGAAAGGAAAAAAAAGGAAAGGGTTCATAACAATTTAAACCTCCACAACCACTTCAGAGAGCTTTCTAATACCCAATGCTATACATATTCCCTCTGACAGATATGGGTGCACAAATCTCAGCCTTGAAGTGTCTATGGACCTGAGATACCGTGAACCATGAGGATCAATGTACACACATGAACTTGCCAGAACAAGTCTGCAGCCATCATCTGGGATTATGACATCTGAGCAGGAACCATCTGACTCGTTGTCCTGAACAGACCCATTGCAGATAAAGTGCAAAATCTCCATAACAGCACGAAGTTCGTTTGGATTTAGTCGCTGGTAACCGCATGCTTTCTGGAGATTCATCAGAAGGTCCTTTGCACAGGAAACTGAAAGCACATCTTGCAGCCCCAAGTCCTTGAGAATCTTTACAAAAGGGAGATAAATCGTAGGAAGCTCAAAGGCAAATGGTGACAGGTTGACCGTCAGACGCACAAAAAGACAATTTGCAGTCACCAAGCGAGTTCCATTCGCAACAGGCATGAAGGCCACTTTACGCAACTCCAATATATCTGTGAGAGGTGATGAAAGAAAAATAAGTGTAAAAAAGTGGACATTTGAAACCACACAACTCAAATGTTGATTGACCTATTCATGTCATTTCTAGGCTTAATGAATCATGAAGGCAGCCTAGCCAGGCCTGAGATTCTTGGCTTTTATTGCATTAAATGGTAACATCCAGAGATATAGGATGCAAGCAGGAGGAATATGGTGGTCCACGGAGACTTTGGCATCTCATCAGGTGAACAGGCAGCTATGGTCTTCGTCCCATCTTTGAGCATCACATTCCAGTGCAAACCAGAGTCTGCAAATGAGCGGCCGGTGAGGTAGCTACAGAGGACTGTCAGACCCAGTACGTGTTGTGGCACATCATCTCCATTGTAGAAGAGTGCTGCATTACTGTTTAGATTTTTCTGTTGACCCCCCCCCCCAAAAACTCCTTTTGGATAGAAACTTTTTTGTTGTTGTTTCTCTTCTTGTTGGTGTGTGGAACAAATGAGGCCTCAATAAATTGATGTTTACTCGGGTCTATTCTTGTTTGCAGTCTTTTTCTCTCTTCAGTAAGATATCATTCATCAAAAGAAAAAGAAAAGACTAATGATACAGACCATAAGCAATTATTATGTTGATCTAGTATTGGAGATGATGATATATATCAGTAATGTTGTGAGTAGGTATAAAAAAATTACACCGTCTCATCTCTTCGGGAGCTTTCAGCTCCAAGGCAGCTTGGGATTTCATCAGGCTGCGGGGAGCTCCTACACCTTGGAAAAAGATTATCTGGTTCAGACATCACATCCCTCGGCAGACTACTTTGAGAGCTCTCTCAAATTGCCTCCCAACTCAATCTTTTCTCATTCACCGCCAGATCTCGGTCTCCCCCGCCTACTCCCTTAGTTGGAATGGTATCGAGGATAATTGCCCCTTCTCCCCTTCTATATGGAAAGGGCTTCTGGATAATGCTGTCCTAGGCATCGTCACTCCCCTTTCAACGGGAGTGGATTTGGGTTGATATGACTTTTAGAGGCTCCTCTGTTTGCAAAGACGTGGCAGGTAATCTTGCTTTCAATGCCTCTATCAATCAGATTTGGATTGAGAGAAATATCAGGAAATGGACCTCCAACTCTCAGCCTCTTCAAAAGATTTGGGATTCCATTTCCTTTGACATAAAAGGAAAGCTTTCTACTCTCTCTACTTCTTGTACTGATTCCCAAAGGAACAGGCATGTTGTTGTCTCTTGGGCCTTCCTCTCTCTTGTATCCAAGCCACTCCCCCTTAAGGGTTTGGGCTGTTGTGTTTCTCTTTTTTTTCTTTTCTCTTCTTTTCCCCCTTGGAGCATCGTAATTTTTCTTCTCCTCTTTGGTAATGAATTATATCATTCACCCAAAAAATAATTACATCGTCTCCAGCTTTAGTAAGTATTGTATAGTTATTCATCCAAAATAAAGATATTTGTACATATTAAATCCATTAGTT
Organism: Macadamia integrifolia; assembly: GCF_013358625.1. Lineage (NCBI taxonomy): Eukaryota > Viridiplantae > Streptophyta > Magnoliopsida > Proteales > Proteaceae > Macadamia > Macadamia integrifolia. Next base: position 91,726 of record NW_024868312.1, on the reverse strand, counting down.
AAAATAAGCAGAAACTCTTACGTAACTACAATTTAAGGGTAATGGTGGTCGTGAGAAAATGATCACCACAGTGACTAAATCAAAATATGATTATTAGGAAACAAGCTGACCTGAAGCTGAAAGAGAACCCCAAATCTTATCAAGATACTTCAAGACCTCACAAGAGGCTCCTTCTATGGTCATCATGCCTGGTGACATTGGCCAATGAGCAAGTGTGTCTTCACCACAATTTCTTCCTACAACCTGCCACACATTTTATTAGTCATAAACCACAACTGGGAGATAGTCTAATTAACAATGGAAGGGAAACATGTTTATAACCTGTAAATGTTTTAAGACTCTGGAGAAAACTGGAGGGCTCCTCAAGTGGAATGCTCCCCAAGAATATTCAGGTGGAACAACATTCTGTCTGGAAAGAATAGGAGCACAACTCCAGGCTAGGGGCCAATCCTTCAATAGAATAGCTTCATTATATGTGGATAGCACTCTTTTGCCCCCTTTCTTACCGCCAATACTTGGAAAACCTTTTTCAGCTGGTATAAATGCAATGTTGCTAAGAGTATTGCAGAAATTATTGCTATAGAAAACAGCAAAGTTCGAAAATATAGCATCCAGGACAGCTCCAGCTAGTGACCATATTTCAAAGGGAATTTCATTCTGAGAAGAGAAGTCTGCATCAAATTCATCAGCATTCTCTATAGACTTCATGCATTCACCCCCAAGTGATTCTACCTTCCTCGCGCATTCAACTATAGCATCTGCTTCAGCTGCTGTTCGAAGACCTGTTTTTCTTAAAATGTGAAGCCACCCATCTGTACTAAACCTCTCACCAGGAAATTTCCTTTTCTCTCCAGAGAATACTAAAGTCAGTAAAGAATCACCAGGATCAAATAAATCCTGTGGTTTAAGCAATTCTAAACACAGTTCATCAGCATTCCTTACAAATTTAGTCTCCTTCAATACACCAACCACAGAAGGATCAAGCTGGAGATCTTTCCAATTTACATACAGATATATTAATATATCCTCCTGTTCTGACTGGGCTTTATTTTCAAAACCAGGCAATGCAAATCTCACCAATATCTCTTGATCATGCAATTCAGGGACATCAAGGGCACGGAACAGCATATTTCCACCCAAGTCTCTGGTATAGAAAAGGCAATGTTCATCATGTGGCTGAAAGAACGAATCTTTAGAGATAATACACTGATTTTGGCTATACAATTTGGTGTACGAGCCCACAACAGTTTTGTATATAGGTAGATCTCGCAAAACATCAAGCTCTTCTCTTTTGTAAGGAGTGCCACTGGAGGAATTGAAATCTGAAGCAAACAAGGTAAACAGATAATCACGATCTGCTTCTGTGAAAGAAGCAGGTTCAGAGAAATAGCCAGCTTGTTTGGCTGCCAGAAGCTTGGAAGCAATCACCTGCCCTAGTGATTGGCTGGGCATGGGCAAACAATGACTTGGAGCAGCACACTCCAGGAAAGCTGTATCATATGCCGGTATATTGCACTGGTTCAGTAATGACAATAATGAAGGGTGTCTTGATTTGACTACTTCAAATGCTAAAACATAGGACTGGACAAGCTCAGACTCGGATGAATCTGTCATGTCAGGTCCCTCACTAGTCGACTCTGTGGCAACATTTAAGGTAGTTGAACCAAGAAAAACTGGTGGTATAAACACCATGCTATGTTCCCTCACGCGGCATAATACTGGTCTACCTAGAAAAGCAGGAATGATGGGCCAATCAGAGAAAAGTGAGAGATCTCCTGACGATTCACTAAGATTTTTCCAAAATAGTCTTACCCATTCAGGAGAAGGTCCTCCCTCACCACTTGAATCTGTACTGCTCTCCCATGAAAACCATGGAGCCTTATGCACATTCATTACATGATTTACCCAATGCTCACTAAAAAGTAACTTCATGTGACTTGCCAATAAGTAAGGGGAGAAAATTTGCAATTTCATCAACCTTTGAATGGTTTGGTTGGAAAATATTTCATCCAAGATTGGTCTTCCCAAGCATTTTGGGTGGACAAATTTTGCTGCAAGTGGAAGCATCAGTTTCTGCTGCTCCTTGTTTGCAATCCAAAGTTCAGTGACACCCAACCTTGCTAGATGCCTTGTAGCAGTTGGACATGGTAAGCCTTTGAGTTCAGCAGCTATATTCAGAAACTTCTGGTCAGCATTTCCACTACCACTACCACTACCATTACCTGAAACGAAGTTTTTCTGAACCATGGGAACTCCTGAAATACCAAAATCTTCAACAACTCCCCGGCCAAAATCAAATAAAGCCTTCCCAAAATTTGTCACAACTTCCAGTGCATCTGCTCCTGAACTTGCAGGACTGTGTGTAGACAACCAACGAGGTTCACGCATGTTCAGATTTGATGCAGAAGCTACCATGCTACTCTCTTGTATACTCCCTCCAACAGAATCCAAGGTATTGTGCTCCAGTGATACATCAATATTGGATGAAGTAGAGGACTCCTGAAGCTTAATATCAGCCAAAGAGTACTCAAGAACATCTATATAAGTTTCAACTGACCGAAGCACAATAGAAGACGAAGAAGCTCTGAGAAGATCCCTCACCATCTTTGGTCTGATTTCTCTAACTGCAACCCCAACAGCCTGAATTTCAGTCACTAATTCCCAGGGTACTGAAAACACAGGATAATGTTCCTTGATGAAGCCACAAACTGCACCAGGTGGCACGCTATCACCCACTCCATTCCCAGGTTGTGCAAGAAACATACCTTCTTCTGCCTTGACCAAGTTTCCAGAGTAAAGTTGCCATACAGGAAGGTGAACAAGACGTATATAAAAAGGTCTTATTACTAGACTAATTATGCATTCCCAATCTGCTTTGAACATTATCAGCAAGCTTGGATTACTTGCATCACCACGTTGATTGGATAAATGCTGATTAGACCTTGGCCAGAACAGATAAATTCGATCCGAATAAGCCTGTAAAATTAGACTAACTGAACGTACTGAAGCTGACTCAATAGATGAATTGGAGGGGTCCCTTCTTAGCTTTTGGATTTCCAACACCATTTCGATATAAGAATCACGAACACAAGACATAAGTTCACGGTTCCAGGCCTTTATTAACTGATATACAGCATCACGCTGTGCGGCCTGTGCCTCAGTAGAAGTTATCATGTCTTGGTATTTGAATAGGTAGCGACCCCCATTGTGACACACAAGGAAGCATCCAATAACAGTGACAGGTATTGGTAGATCCCCAGAAAGAGGAAGGGGAGATAAAATGCAGGTTGATGAAAGAGCACTGGTAGGCTGTCCATTCCGGGAGATGTGTGCTGCAACTCCAGCAACTGGAGTTAAATTGTATGCCAGATATTGACTGGAAAACCATGTCTAAAATAAGTAAAGAAAAGTATCATATGCATTTGAGGGCTGAGAGATAAACTTTAAGACTGTAATCATTTCTCATCACAGGCACATGGATCTCAAAGAGCATATGTTCAACTTGTTTCTAAAGTTTAATATTGTATTGTATTATAAAATGCATATTGAACATTATTAACCAAACAAGATTTATACCGGTACTACTTTTACTTGAAATGACATACATAAGAATAATCATGTATGAAAGGTGAAAAATTTTCCCTCACTGACGCACTTCATAGAGAATGAATTGTAAAAAGTATCTATACTTGACTACAGCGAAAAGGCATAACTGTTTACGGGCAAAAAAAAGGTCAGGGTTACAGAAACAAGGTAGGAGATATCTATGCAACTGATCAAAGAAACCATAAACCATTTAATTGGCAAATTCTTTTCAACACTGCAAAAATTGTTCTGAATACTAGCTGGCCAAAGTATGCTAAAAATACCAAACAAAGTAAAAAAAAAAAATATTATCCACACTTAAAATAAAAATTTCTCAAACAAATAAAATAAATATGGGTTCACCTACCTTCCAAGCAAAAGAAAATTTAATTACTTTCTGTGAATTTTTCCCGTCAATTTCTACATCCAATATCATAGATAGGTTGAAAATCCATCAAAAGGAAAAATAACAATATCATTAACATAAAAATCATCTCTACTAATAACAATATCATCAATATAAACAATAAGGAATATCCTCCCCACACCAGATTGCCGAAAGAAAACCGAGTGATCACTATCGCATTGTAACAGTGCAAACTCAAGCACCACATCAGTAACCTACCAAACCATGGTCGAGGAGACTGCTTCAAACCGTCCAAAGACTTCTTAAGCTTGCGCACCATCTCAGACTCCCCTTGAGCAACAAACCTCAGAGGTTGCACCATAAAGACTTCCTCACGTAAATCACCATGAAGGAATGCATTTTTAACATCAAGCTGATATAATGACTAATGATGAGAAGTTCCAAGAGGTTTTTTTTTTTATGAATAAATAATTCATTACCAAGGAGAAGAATATACAAAGGAGAGGGGGGGCAAAGGAAACAAAACCCACAAGGGGGCATCAAAACCCTAAAGGATTAACTAAGGGATACAACAATTGGGGGGGGGGGGGAGAGATGATAGAAGTAGGAAGGCCTCATGAGACAACAATGAGCCTGTTCCTTAGGGTATCACGGACCGGATGAAGGCAGAGAGATCTAAGCTTGGAGGACACATCAAATTAGATGGCCTTCCAAATCCCTTCCAAGGAGCGGGAGTTGGGGGTCCATCTACGCACATTTCTTTCCATCCAAAGGTGGTTAATGGTGGCGCAAAAGGCTAGTTTCCCAGCTGTGTCGCAAATGGTGGAGCCACTATAGGCCATGTCTACCCAAATCTATTCCCGAGGAAGGGGGAGGATGGGATGAGTGGAGGGCCAGCAAGAGTGTAGGACCTTCTTCCAGATGGATGCAGAGAAGGGGCAAGAGAAGAAAAGATGGTCAACATCTTTAGTACCATGCCAGCACAAACAACAGGAGGTAGGGACTTGGATGTCGCGGTAGTTAAGGAAGGACTATGTAGGGAGACAGTAGGAGAGGGCACGCCAGGTAGTGAAGCTATGGCGAGGGATATGGCCTTTAAACTAGATGATGTTTCTCTAAGGAATAGGACGGTCTTTAGAGCGAACAAAGTTCCGAGCAGATGTAGAGGAGAAGCGGTTAGAGGAGGGGATCCAAATGATGGTTTCCCGAGAGCCTCGGCGTCTGGGGGATGAGAGGGAGGGTAGACCAAAGATCAAGAAGGGGAAGGAGAGGGGGGGACCAGCCCGCAGGAAAGAGGATGGAATCAACAGTGGCAGAATGAGTCAAGCCAAAAGCCACGATGATTCGACGGGAGATAAGGGGGAGAAGGATGCCCGCAGAGGCTTTAGCAGGGAAGTTGATGACACAATTGCCACACAGAAGAGTTACTGACGGGGCGTGGCAGGCGCCTTCCAAGGCGGCAGGATAGGCGGGCAAGGTGGATGGAGGGGGGGATTGAGCCAAGGAGGGGGGACAGGGACTCACGGAGGGGTGAAAGGAGAGAGGAATTCTTGAGAGGGCAAGTCTCACGAGTCAGGATGACGAAGGGAGAGGCGCGTGAGGAAGGCAACAGAAGTGGGTGTCGGGTTGGGTCCATAGATGATAGACCAGGATCAGGAAAGGTGGGAGGCTCAACTGGGTTGCAAAACGGGTGGTTTGGGTCATATAAATTACCCAGGAAGAGAGGATGGTCAAATGGGAATTTGGAGAATTTAGAAAGGAGCTCGACTGGAAGAAATTGGTTTAGTGGATAGAAAAGCGGTTCAGGTTGGGCCTGTCGGTTTGGGTTGGAGGAATTAGGCAGAAGAGAGGAATTAGAGGGATTAGCCAAAGGAGGAATTCGAGGGATCGTCATACCAAGAGCAGAAGTCGAGCTAGGCCGAGAAGGAGGAAGAGGAAGGAGAGGGGGGAGAACCAAGCACAAGGTTCGGCTACAGGCACAGAGGCGAGAGAGGAGGTGGCGTCAAGAGGTATAGAGGGGCAGAGAGAGGAAGCAAGGGGCGGTGTCAGGATGTTAGGAAAAATAGGTTCATCGAGGCAAGCCAAGGTAGAGTAATGGTTATTGGCCAACAAATCTTCACTCATACCACCAGTAGAAGAAGGATCCAAGATGTAGGAGATAACGGTCGTCGACAAAGAATTCCGTCCCCTATTTCTTTTGGATGGTTTTCTCAGGGGCGGTGCTCGAAAGATAAGTTTTCAGGAGCTGAGGCTGCCAAGGACGAGCAGGCGATAATTTCAACAAGAGCTAATAGAGTCGCTTCATCACTATTTTTTCCAATCACTTCATCGTTTTTCTCAGCCGTGATGTCTTTTTGGGATGTAGTATTTGGAAATTTTTTTCCACAGTGCACTATTGTATGTCCACTGCATTTGCAGATAGAGCAGATGGGAGGAATCCAATCATATTTTATTTCTTGTACAAAGGAGTGATCATCTCCCTCAAGGACAGTAACAGAAGAAGGAAGAGTCCTTTCAGCCGAGACCTCAATACATATACGAGCAAAGGAGAGGGGATCCATAGCTTAGTTCTCTTGTATGAATAGAGAGGCTTGCCAATGATAGAACCGATAATGCTTAGACCCTTAACACACCAGAAGTGAAGGGGAAGGTTGGGGAGGGAGATCCAAAGGGGGATGGAAGTCGGTTCCGAACGTTGGAAGGATATGCGTTCGTCCCATTGCTTCAAGAAGATTGGTTTTTTATCCACGAACTAAGGGCCACCATCTATAGCAATAGCCTTATCTTCAGGGGAGGAGAAGTTGAAGACGAAAAGGTGAGAGGGCACAAGGGATGCCACTGGTTGAGAAGGGAGGCTTTGACAATGGAAAACGGAGGTCGGCTTCCCAAGAAGGAACCTACGGCGTAGAGTTCCCATTTGCAGATTTTAGTATCAAGGAGCCCGGGGGCAAAGGCCGACAGGGGTGGAGTTCATGGAGGAGGGATGGCAGAAGTAGAGAGAATGGCCAGAGGTGGGAGGCAGAGGAGAGGAAGGAGGAGAGGAGGCAACGACAAAGGACCAAGGACAGCTATTAGGGAAGAAAAGGGAGGAGGGACGAGAGAGGAGGATAGGGCAGGAAGGTTGGGGCCACCGTCGGCAACAACCGAATGAGGGAGGGGAGAGAGCATGGGTTCAGGTCATCGACCAAATCACTAAGGTGAACCAACATTTTGTTGCAAAAGATATTAAAAGGTGAGCTGAAGCGAATTTGGCAACAGGAGAGAAAGAATCCAAATAGTCCGCTCCATAAACTTGAGAATACCCCTTAGCAACCAATCTTGCCTTTAACCGAGCAAGAGAATGATTGGGGTTGACCTTAACCACATACACCCAAAGAAAACCAATAGCAGACTTACCCAAAGGTAAGGGTACAAGATCCTAAGTCCGATTTTCCTCCAAGGCCAACAATTCTTCCTCTATAAATGTCCTCCAGCCAAGACTAGACAATGCCTTTGCAACAGACTAAGGAATAGGATGACAAGAATAGGTAGAAAAACAAGCATGAAAAGAACGAAATAACCTAGAATAAGACACAAAATTAGAAATGAGATGTTGAGTGCACCTTTGAACACACTTATGTTGAGCAATTGGAAGATCAATGTCAGAAAGAGGAATATCTAGTGCGAGATCCATAGACGAAGACGATGAGGCAGGTGTTGTAGAGACAGGGGGTGTTGGAGCTTCCCAAGGACGACGAGTATAAACCTGAACAACTAGTAGAGGAGGTGGCAGTGATGCAATTGACAGAACTGAGTAATGAACAACATATATGGGAAGATCATCCATTTGAAACAAAACAAATGATTCATCCAGCTAGGATGTGGACTTAAAAGAAGGAGATATTAAAGATAACAAAATATTTCTACAATTCGGGAGAATAACACTTATATCCTTTTCAGGTACGTGAGTAACCAAGAAAGATACATTTGAGAGCTCTAGGATCCAACTACGATAATCCTAGACGATGACTACAAATAAAAAAATACATCCAAAATCATGAGGAAGAACAAACAATGGATGATAAGGAAATAACAAAGAATGAGGAATGCCACCATGTAAAATTGAAGAGGGCATACGATTAATAAGGTAAAATGCAGTTAGAATATCATCAACCTAAAAATACTTGGCCACCTTCATCTCAAACAGAAGGGACCAAGTCACTTCCATCAATTGTCTATTCTTCCATTCAACAACACCATTTTGTTGAGGGGCGTCTAAATAGGTAAACTGATGATCCATACCACGTCTAACCATAAGCTGAGAAAAAGGGCAAAGAAAAATATTCTTTTACATTATCACTACGTGAAAATTTGATAGAAAAATGAAACTGATTATGAATTTCAGCAACTAAAGCACAAAATAAAGAAAACAATTTAAAACAATTATTTATTAAATAAATCCAAGTAACCTTGGAATAGTCATCAACAAAAGTAACAAAATACTTAAAACCCAACTTAGATGTAACAGGGAAAAGACCCCATACATCTGAATGAACTAAAGAAAAAGGGGGTGTGTAGATTGTTTATTAACTCTAGGAGAATAACTCACACAATGGAGCTTCCCATATTGACAAGATTCGCAATATAAACTAGAAAGGGAACTAAAACAAGAATCAAGCATTCGTAGACTCTGTAAAGAAGGATGACCCAGGAGGCAGTTTAATTTGATGGGGAGATAGAACACTTGAGCAAGCAATAGAAAGAGGATCGTCTCAAGAAGAAACAGCCCCCCCTCCCCTGTTTCAGGACCCTTACCAATCATCTTCTTCATCATAAGGTCCTGAAAAACACATGAATCATGATAAAAAAAGTGGTGGAACAAATGTAACCAAGTGTAAGTTTTCTTACAAATAAGGATTAAAAGGAAATTGCGGCAAATGAAGAACATAAGATAATGACAAAGAAGAGTTGTGATGAAAGACCTTTGCCAGAGAACCATTGACCAAAATGACACTAGAAGAAGATTTTGGACAGAGAAAAATATACCTAAAACACCAGACTTGTGATCCGATGCACCCAAATCAATCAATGATCAGTGACAAGAAGAAGAGAAACATGCAGTGGCATTACTCGTCTAGGCAAAAGTAGCAATCGAGGGTTGAGAAGGTTGAGAAGTCTGAAATTGATTATACCGTGTGCAAATTCTTCATCTGTCATCATAACCATCTTACTCTCAGATTGTCCAGCTTGGGTGGAAGGTTAAGTACATGTAGTTGAATTAGAAAAATGCTTCTAAGAAGGTTTGTCATGAAGTTTCCAACAAAAATGTTAGATATGTCCTGCTTTGCCACAATGGTGGCATGTTCACACTGTTTCTGAACTATTTGAAGAGTTGGAATTACCAGCAGTTTTCCCTTTACCAGTTCCATTGCCAGTGCCACATGTATTACTACGATTATTGTTCTAAGATACAAGAACTGAACTATCCACTGATGGAGGATCATGAGAACTCTCTTGAGACACCCATAAAACTTGGGAGAAGGTACTACAATAGATGCCACCTTATCACCTCTAAGAATCTGAAAACGAATAGAGTCATACTCTGTTCGAAGAGCACCCAAAAATCCCATAACTGCAAGCTATTCTCTCTGGTACTCCATCTGTTGCATATAACTACTAATAGGAAGTAAATACTTTAACTCTTCGCACGTCCTCTTAAAATCAACAAAGAATTGGGTCAGAGGACGACCTTTCAGATCAACCTGAATAGAACTCCTGATGGTCTGGTGTTAAGCTCACTTGGCATAACAAAAGACTGGGCAATCTTCGCGTGACCTGTAAGCTTGACAAGGCCCTTGTTAATGAAGCTTGGCTTGGAGCCTTTCCTTCTTCTCATGCCTGCTTTGACCTCCCTGGGATTTCTGATCATAGCCCCATCTCAATCAATGTCCTCCCCTTCCGCTCCTTTAGTCCAAAGCCCTTCAAATTCTTTGATATGTAGACCTCACATCCTGACTTCCAATCCCTTGCCCTTAATGCTTGGAACATTCCCACTCCTAGATCCCTTTCCCCTCTCCTTGCTTTTGCCAAAAAGCTTAAGAATGTGAAAGCTGCTTTAAAGCTTAGGAGTTCCTCCACCTTCGGGATTTGGGAACATCTCCTCTCAGGTTTCCTCTGGTCGGGACAAGCTTCACTCCATTCAATCTAGACTTTAGTATGATCTCCTCAACCATTTTCTGGCCGAGGAAGAAAAAGATGCTGCTTCCGAGTTATCCTTGCTTCTGGATCAAGAAGAAAGCTTCCTCCGTCAAAAAGCCTGCATCAAATGGCTTGAATTAGGTGACTCTAACTCGACATATTTCCATAGATCTCTCAAAGCTAGAAACAATGCCAACAACATTCCTAAGTTGGTCTCCTCCGATGGGATTGAGCTCTATTCCCCAGATCTCATCATGACAGAAGTTGTCTCCCACTTCCAAAGGCTCTTCTGCCCTTCCCCTTCCTCCCCCCTCCCATCCCCACTAATCTCCTTAACAAGTTCATCCCTGATGAGTTCCTCCCTTTCCTCCAAACCATTCCCAGTGAGGAGGAAATCCTTTCCGCTATCTTGTATCATAAGGCCAACAAAGCCTCGGGTCCCGATGGCTTTAGTATGGGCTTCTTTTCTGCCTGCTGGAGCACCATTAGAAATGGCCCCATTCATGCAGTGCATAATTTCTTCTACAACCATACCAAAATTGGTGGGATCAATCACACATTCCTGTGTCTCATCCCCAAAAAGGAAGGTGCCATCACCATAAATGACTTTCGTCTCATTTCTCTTTGTAATCTTCTCTACAAGTTCATTGTCAAAATCCTTGCCAACAAAATCCAAAAAGTCATTGACTCTCTCGTTAGCCCCAATCAATTGGCCTTCATTGCGGGTAGGAGCATTTCGGATAACATTATCCTCTGTCATGAGATTGTCCGTGGTTTTGACCGCAAGTTCCACTCTCCAGTTGCCCTCAAAATTGACATCCACAAAGCTTGACATGGTCAGTTGGGATTTTATTTCAAATGTCTTGCTCCAAATGTCCTTCCCACCTTTGTTTGTCCATTGGATTCACACTTGCATTTCCTCCCCTCACTTCTCAATTCTGGTTAACAGGAGTCCTGCTGGTTATTTCCCCTTGAGTCGTGGCATTCGCCAAGGATGCCCCCTCTCTCCCTTGCTCTTTTCCTTTCCTTGGAAGTCCTCTCCCGTTCCATCCAATCTGCCATTAACCTCCACATCATCTCCCCCATCCCTAAAGGCAAATCCCTTCCCCTCTCCCACTTGATTTTTGCCGATGACATCATGGTTTTCTCCAAGGCTGACCCTCTTTCCATCTCCACTATCATGTCCACTCTCCAATCCTTCGAATTCTTCTCGGGTCTTAGCATCAACCTCATCAGTTTCAATCTCTTTCTCTCTGGAGTCTCCCCCGAGACTCGAGAATCCCTTTCTGAGAGATCTCTGGAGTCCTATCAAATACCTGGGTCTCCCCCTCATATCCTCCAGGCTCTCTTCTCATCATTGTGCTCCAATGCTTGACAAGCTCAGGAAAAAGCTCCATCTTTGAAAAGGCAAACTTCTCTCCTTTGCCGGCCGTCTTACATTGATTAGATCGGTCCTCCAGTCCATATATCTCTACTAGTCCGGTACTTATGTCCTTCTTGCCTTTGTGATTAAATCATTTAAAAGTCTTATGTGCTCCTTCCTTTGGAAGGGCTCTGACTCCTCCAAATTCCTTTGACCTCTCAGTTGGGTAAGGTTTTTCTCCCCAAATCCGAAGGTGGGCTTGGGATCAGGAGAATCAAAGATGTTAACTCCTCTGGAGTCCTCAAGCTAATCTGGAAAATACTCTCCAAGCATAAAAGCATTTGGGTTGATTGGATCCTCTCTGGTCCGCTCAAACACAACTCCCTTCGGATTGCCCCTTTTACGTCGGATGCCTCTTGGATCTGGAGAAAGATCCTTGATCATTGGCCCATTGCCCTCTCAGCCATCTCCTATTCCATTGGAAATGGGCAAACAATCTCCCTCTGGAAGGATCCCTGGCATCCTTCAGGCATCTTATCCCAACTTGTCTCTCCTAAGGTCATCTACTCTTCTAGCCTCCTTTCCAATGCTTTTATCTCCTCTATTCTCTCCCCCGTTGGCTGGTTCCCCCCTCTTCTGGACCTCTGGACCTCTGGACCTCTGGACCTCTGGACCTCCCTCCCTCCGTCCTCTTCCACCTGGCCATAGAGGAAGAGAGGACAAGTGTATCTGGCTCCCCTCCTCCAATGGCACCTTCTCCTTTGCCGCCGCTTGGTCTTTCATCCGAACCCCTTCTTCGGTAGTTCCCTGGTATAATGTGGTCTAGTTCAAAGGCCATATTCCCCGCCATAGCTTTACTCTTTCGCGTTGCCTGACCAAATGTCTCCCTACCCAATCCTTTCTCATTCGCTGCTACATCCCAACCAACCATTCTTGCTGTCTTTGTCCCCAAGGTATTGAGGATATCTCCCATCTCTTCTTCTCCTGCCCCTTCTCCTCCCTCATTTGGAAAAATGTTCTTTCAAAATGCTGGTCTGCTAGGAGATCCATCCTCCCTTTTCACAGAGAATGGATATGTATCGACATGACCTTCTCTAGCTCTTCCATTTGTGACACCATCGGTAAATTGGCTTTTTGTGCTACCATTAATCATCTTTGGAAGGAGAGAAACATTCGTAGATGGAACCCCAAATCTCGATCTCCGGATAAGATTTGGAAAGCTATCTACTTTGATGTCACCTCTAAAGGCCAATCCCTTCAACCTCATCCTGTTATCATCTCCCGCCGGAATACCCACATTATTGCCTCTGGAAACCTTCAGGTTGAACTCATCCAGCCCACTTGATGGCATTTGGCTTCCCCCCCCCCTTTGTATCTTGTTTAGTAGACAGTGTTTTTTGTCTTTGTTTCATGTTGGGCCCCTGGGTTGGCTTCTCCTTGTTGGCTTAAGCCTTCCCTCCCCGCTCTTCCCTGTATATTCTCCTCCTCTTGGCAATGAATTATTTATTCATAAAAAAAAAAGAACTCCTGAGATAGCTTATAGATACGAGAGAGATTGTTTAGTCCAGAATACAAAACATTCAGATATTCCCAGTTCCCACAACTCCTTTACAGCAAAATGTAAGTAACGATATCAATAATAGAGTTTTCTATAGAATTTAGAAGTTGTCCTAGAATTTGTGCATCAACAATGTCCCATGTAGTATCTGTAGTAGGCTTAGTCTTCGTTAGATGATACTGTTGATCACAACCAATCAAAACCAACTACAAAAATTTTTTCCATTGTTGAAAATTGTCAGATCCTGCGATTTTCTTTGTGATCCTATGAGAGGATGAGGGTAAAACCTCAATCACCACATTCTTTGCTTTAGCCGTTGACACAGAAATCAGCAAGCAATCAATCACACACAAGAACCAAAAATCAATCCACAAAACCCTACAAAAATTGATTTCACAAAACCCAACTCTAAAGGAAATTGATCCAAAACCTTAATAAGAAGAATCGATCCACATAATGATTGATCCAATACACTGATCAATCCAAGCAGCAGCCCTTCAACAAAGATCAATAAAAAAAGCCCCAAAGAATTGATCCACAAAACCTTGACAAAATCAATTTTCCAAAACTCTGACAAAAATTGATTTCTCAAAACCTTGAAAAATCGATTCCTAAAAAGAACTTTTGACTTCAATCTTCACACCTATAGATCAGCGACCACCATAGATGAGACCTAGCTCTTAAGACTGGTCATAAGCTAATCTCTAAAAGCAACCAAATAGCAGCACAGGGTGGTGCGCCTCTTCAAAACGAAAAACTAGAGAAACCGTAAAGCAGTACTTGAGATGATTCAATCAATCTTGATTGAAAGCGGAGAAGAAAGTGAACCGGATCCTAAGATGAAAGTGTAGCAGCACTTAAGGATCATGCTCTAATACCATGTAAAAAAAATAATAAGAAGAAGAAGAAAAAAGAAGAGAGCAGAAGAGCTTAGAGATGGTAGAAACCTTGGGATCATAACCTTGTGTGGACACTCCCACTTCATCCAATATATATAATAGTGACACAACCCTACTAAGGGCATAAAAGGAGATACACGAGAAAAATAAAAGAAAGAAAGCGAAGGGGGAGAATCGAGATTATAGCGCTAAACAAGATTTCTCCCTCCCCCTTAATTGATGACTTCAAACAGTTTATAACCCGGTGTTCTTGGAATTTCTAGGTTTTGTGACCTAGTTACTGCCTCCGATAGGCCAATCTTGGTCTGGTTTGTTCACTGCTCATACCTAGTTATCAGACTAGATTTATTTACTGTGTTTACAGTCGTACGGACTGATTAATCTGATCTTTATATATTCCGTCAGTTGTGAGTGTTTGCTGTAATGTATTGACGACGAGTGATCCTCCTGTAGAGTTGGTTCTTAGCTGAACTAGCTATACATAAATAATAGTGTCCATGATGCTTTCACGAGATAAAGAATGGGTTTCTTAATGTTATAGAAGACATACCTATCAAGGGCCATATTTCTTGATTGACCAGATCCTAGGCAAAGGACAACAAGCCATTTGTCAACAACCATAGTTCCTTTGTGAAACATGTTCACATCTATAGTGTGCATTTTAATGGCAGCACTTGAGCTACTAAAGAGCCTTGATATCTGAAACTTTCTCCACTTCTTTTCTGAGAAAGGATTCCTCAAAACAGCAGATGATGGATCAATAAAAAATGAATAATCCTGACAGGGGTGCTTATTTCCTTCCTCCCATGTTGAAAGAGATACCTGAAACATATCGAACAATTTGAAGAGCAGAGTGAAAAAAAAAAAACTTGCTAAGTTCATGAAGCACACATGATTAATGAGACACATCCTGCAGGGTGATTAAAACGATACAGCATACAAACTTTTTCCCTTTTATCTCTTTGATTGTTATATCATAAGGCAATACATATTATATATAAAACTCACCACTCATCAGGTATTTGAATTTGGTCACATGGGAATGCTTTTCTTGCCAGGTGACGGACTTTGATAGGCATGGGTGGGTCCATGTGGTAAGGAGATTCAACACCCATCTCTTGGGTCAAATTTCAGCAAAAAACAAGCATAGTACGTGGCTGTTTACATGAATGTCATTTTACCATGGCATTTTTGTAACTTTGAACTCATTTTTAAGCTTAGCTGTTAATTTTGTTTTAGAGTCCACCAAAGAATTTAGCATAACAACGACAAACTCAGCCTTATCCCAGCCATGGTTCAAGAACTCGAGTGAAACATGCAAAATTTTCGCATGTTTCACAAGTATCGCTAGAGGTCGAAATGAAACATCTAGTGACTTTCAAAAATCCACTGTTTTGACTGGTTTTGACCATGTTTCAACCGAAACATGGAAAATTTCGATCTTCTCTTATGCATTTTTTCTCCTAAGTGTGGGAAACTTGGGGAAACAGTGGAGATTTTCATTTTTTTACTACCAAACTTGGGTAAACAGTGTTCTGGTACTTATTTATGCCAAATATCATTTAAAGTAAATGATTTCATTTTACTTAAGATAGTATTCATAAATAAGGAAATACCCCCCATTTGAATCCAATAAAAATAGTTTAAAAATAAAATTCCTAAAGGATAAAAAGTCAATCCCCTAGTCCAAGAACAGAAACTGGATTTTGGTTATAGGAGCGATTTATCAATTTTTAAATGCTGGGGTTTTTCTCAATTATGAAAATTTTATAAATCCTATAATGTTAAAACATTGCTAAAAACCAAAAATCCAGTAAAATAATATTTTGTTTTGATATCCCTAAAATTATTTTCATTCAGGCGATTTTAACAACATTCGCGCACTTTAAAATAAGTTTGACCGGAGCATAACTATGTCATTACAACTCAGATTTAAGTAATCTTAGACTTGTTGGAAAGCTGGTTTTCTGTTATACCTAATACAAAATGTCTCATGTAAAAATAAAAATCATTTGACCAGTCAAACTTATTATAGAACAAAAGCATTTCTCTAAATGTTGATTCTTTATAACTTAATGTGACTTAATGTTGATTTTTTATGATTTGATGTAGCTAAATGTTGATTTTTAATGACTTGATGTGGTTTAATCTTGATTTTTTTATGATATAAGGTATATATAGCTTATTAAATAATGTTAAAAAAAGATAACATGCGTGCCTTGAGGGCAGTGAGTCACTACTTGGACGGAACCGCCAAGACACTATTTGGAATTGAGTCACTACTTTTGAGTGTTAAGTAATTGAGTCACTACTGTTGAGTGTTGATAGATAACTGTTGATGATGTAATATTTTTATTTATTTTGGATTATTTGATTATGTGTTTTGATGTAGATTGTAGACTACATGTAGACTATATATAGTCATTATGTAGTATAGTTTCAGAATCTAAGTCAATAAGTCAGCGTAATTATTATCGAACCTTTGGTTCACCACACAAGTAAGATTTTATGTGTTTTTTTTATGAAACTAATGATGTGAATGTGATAGAAATGTTTAAAATAGGATGTACATAAAAAATCAGACCAAAAAAACATTGTTTGGGGGTCGAAACCCAAGTTTCCACCATACTGGGGAAAATTCCCGGGTATCCTCGAAATTTCCCAAGTTTCGACCGAAATTTCGGTCTCCCCAGGAGTCGAAACCTGGTCGAAACCCAATACCGTGAACCTTGATCCCAGCTTAATGGGGTGAGCTACATAGATCCATGCAAAACAACATGGAGAAAAGCAGATATCCAAGTCAACATAGGAAAAATGTTGTAAGTAACAAGAAAGAGGAAGAGGAAAAGGAAGAGAAAGAGAAAGAGAAAGAGACAGAGAAAGAGAGATGGTTGTAACATTGGGAGTCACAACCTTGTGTTGAGACCACTTCAATATATACAATTAAACAAAACCCTACGAGGGGCATTAAATGAAATACACCAGCCACAAAATAAAAAAGGACATGAAAGCCCAAGTAGAGAAATCGTGATTAGCGCCTAGTCAAGGTTTCTCCCTCCCCCTCACTTAACATCTTCTAACACTCTCCCTCAAGCTGGAGCATAGATGTTAATCATGCCCAACTTGTTAACAAAATAATTAACTCTACCACTCCCAAGCAAGGTCCGAAAACTCACTAAAATCTTGACTATTTCGGTATATTTTATTTCGGTCATCTTGGTTACATTTTGGTCATTTCATTTAGAAATTTCACTTATTTCGGCAAAAAAATGCACTATTTCATCAAAATTTCGACCATCTCGATCATTTCATTTCGCTCATTTCCCTAATTTCGGCCACTTCAGCCATTAGCCCTCCAAAATGGCCAGCAAAATAGATAGGAAAAAGTACACCATCATGGTTTAAAGTATCTCTGGTACCGATACTCGATATGTATCTTAAATTTAGCCGACCAACACGGCGACTGATACCGATACTTTAATCCTTGATCTTTAGCATATCTTAGCGTATCTCTGACGATACCCTCTGATACGTATCTTAAATTTAGTCAATCGATACTGATACTTTAATCCTTGTATACCATTTTGATGAAATTTAGGCAATATTTCGATAGTTTTGAAACCACCGAAACGAAACAAGTTCATGAACCTTTCTCCCAAGAGACTTGGTAAAAAACATTTGTAAGTTGTTCTTTTGTGCGAACATGACTCATGGAAATAACCCCTTGCTGCAGCTTCTCCAGAACAAAATGATAATCTACCTTAATGTGTTTTGTCTCTTATGGAACACTAAATTTGACGTAATATAAATAGCAGCTTGGTTATCACACCAAAACTGCATAGAAGAAGTGCAGTCAAACCTAAGTTTCGTCAACAGTTGCTTCACCCACATCAACTCACAAGTAACATGAGCCATGGCACAATACTCCGACTCTATGCTAGACCTAACCACAACAGCCTGCTTCTTACTTTTCCAAGACAAAAGGTTTCCACCAATAAAAGTACAGTAACCAATGGTTGATCACCTATCAATAGGAGATCCAACCGAATCAACATCATAAAAAATTTCAACATGTCCATGTCCATGTCCATGACTAAAGTACAACAATCCCTGACCTGAAGCCGTTTTGAGATACCTCAAAGTACGAATAACAACCTTCCAATGAAGTGTACATGGAGACAAAATAAACTGACTCACAACATTGACAAGGAAAGCAATGTTAGATAGAGTCACAATAAAATAATTCATCTTGCCCACCAACTTTCAATACTTCTCAGGATCTTCTAACACATCACTTACTTCAGTTGTAAGTTTCATATTTGGGTCCATCAAAGTATCAAGAGGTTTAGTGCCCAGCACAATGATCTCTTAAGTAAATTCATAACATACTTTCTCTGAGCTAGAGAAATTCCCTTCCTTGATTGGGTAAATTCTAACCTTCCTAAATCATTAGTTTGAAAATGTTGATGTAACTGCACTTTCAAACTTCAGATACCTTCAACATCATCTCGAGTAATGACAATATCATCAACATACATAACCAGAAATATCCTCCCTATACCAGAATTTCGATAGAACACTGAATGATCAATGTCACACCATGACAACACAAATTCACAAACCACATCAGTAAACCTACAAAACCATGACTGAGAAGACTGTTTATGTCGTAATAATGGGCTATAAGGAAAGTGTCAGTTGCCAAACAGACCCTAAGGGGTTTAATGGTCTTTGTAATTCTCTAGAATTCTCTCTCCATTATTACGAATAAAGAGAGTTGATGTCATATTAGATACAAGTCATTATCCCATCCAACATGGTATCAGAACCATAGGATCCAAAACACTATGGGTTCTTCATCTTCTCCATCTCTTTCTCGTTTTCTCTCTCCCAGTGCCTCCCTTCATCTCTCTTCATCTACTTCTTTATCT
Source organism: Macadamia integrifolia (assembly GCF_013358625.1). Lineage (NCBI taxonomy): Eukaryota > Viridiplantae > Streptophyta > Magnoliopsida > Proteales > Proteaceae > Macadamia > Macadamia integrifolia. The sequence continues at coordinate 72,846 of NW_024868312.1, read as the reverse complement.
CAATGGGAGATCCTTAAACCACCAAGAGAGTCACTAGCCTCCATCCATCCACTCCCTTGGGCTCTCAGACTTTTTCTACAATGATCTAAGGGACACATCACAAATCTCCCTCAAATTGATTTTTTCAGGGTTTTTGCCCTGAAATCGTATTTTTCCTTACTAGGTGCTTTTACCCAGTTTGATGCTCTGATCGCCTTGATGTTTGTTGCAGTTGGTGCTCCTTATCCATTTAGTCGCATGTACTAGCCACTTTTCCATTTCAGGTCTTTGTTCAAGAGCTATCCCCAAAATCGATCTCTAAGGGTTTTCACCCTTTATCGATTTTTTGGTTTCTAGCCTTTTCTGATTTTTTTTGTGCTTTCTCTATTTTCAGCTAGTGTCTCTTCTATTTGCACAGCCCCTTTGAATAGCAACTATGTCTACCAACTCTTCTGCTTCTACTAACGATACACCGTGACTCTACCTTCCCTCCCACCTTGTGCTATCAAGCTTGATGGCACAAACTACCTCATATGGTATCAATCTATTTGCATCTCCATCAAGTCCCATGGCTACTACTGGTACCTTACCGGCATAACGAAGCATCCAACAAGCGTCAGGCCCTAATATTGACAAGTCAGAGTGTGCCAACTCTTTTGTTATGGCCTTCCTCGTCAACTCCATAGAGCCACATCTATCCCGTGGCTATATTTGTACTGTAACTAACTATTATTGAACTACAAGGTAACTCACCTGGACAATTGTTTTGATATTAGAAACAAAAACGTCTTTCTTTCCCAAGGTATTCAATACGATGAAAAAAAAATGCAAATTTCATGGGCTCATACATGCAACTGTTACCGTGCATCAAGAACACCTATAGGAGCCACAAACAAACTAAAATTAATACAATCCATAGGCCATCTCTGCATGATGTGCTTTTGTGCTGCAAAAAAAAAAAAATATTCACAAGCATAACATTAATCTAATAAATAAAACATTACTGATTTTTTATGTAGGCAATCTTTTGATAGAGATAATATGGCAAAATAATTATTTTAGAAAGCTTTTTACTCCAAAAAGTTATTGTTTGATGATTATGACCATGAAATCTATTGACTTATTTTAGACTTTTTTTACTACTAAAAAGACAGATACAAATTGTCTATTTGTAACCTTTTTTTAATACAACAACAATTCAGCCTTATCCCAACTCAATGCGGTCAACCACATGGATCCTTGCCCTCTAATCAGCTCCATTGGACGTCATACTTGATACAAGGCCTAAGCTATGCATGTCTTTCCTCACCACTTCTCCTTGGTCCAAAGGTCAATATAGGTCTACCCCTAGCTCTTTTAGTCCTTAAATCTGAATCAAATCACTCCTTTGTACTAGTGCATCCAAAGGCCTCCATTGAACATGGTCAAGCCACCTCAAACGACTTTCTCGTTGCTTATCTTGTATCGAAGCTACTCTTGATCAATTCAAATATGATCATTCCTTACTTTATCCTTCCTAGTTTTAGTACTCATCCATCTCAACATCCTCATCTCTGCTACACTGAATTTATCTACAATATGGTTCTTAAATTCTCAACATTCCGCACTATACATCATAGCCGGTCTTATGACTGTCTTATAAGATTTTCCTTTAAATTTTAAGGAAATACAATGATCGCACAATACTCCGGACACACCTCTATACTTCATCCATCCTATTTTAGTTCTTAGTGAAACATCATCCTCCATATCACCTTCTTTTTTAAATCTTCTCCCATAAAAGAAAAATCAATAAACAAATTTAATGTATACACATTTGTATCAATCATCATAGTTTAGCAAAAAAATATGATAAAGGCAATCACCCTCTCTTGCAAAGCCAAAGCAGGGGGTAAATGCGTACATTTGACCCTCCAAGACGCTGCAGTAGCGGGAGCCTCATGCATAGGGATGCCCTTTTTTTTTTTTTTTTTGGATGAATAAATATATATAAACCCAAGAAGAAAATATACAAGGGGAAAGCGGGGGAGAGGAAGGCCCAAGGCCAGCTAAGGGATCAAGCCCAACCAAAAAAAGACAGCCACAATTGGATACAATCCCTCAAGGGGAGGGAGGAGAATAGAAGGGAGAGATTCCAAGAATCAACAATATGCCTGTTTCTTATGGGGTCAGGGACTGTGTGGAGCGGGAGCGTAACGATTTTGGTGGAGACTTCAAGAGAGATGGCTTTCCAAATCCCTTCAAAGGAGGGGAGTTGGATGTCCATCAACGAAGGTTTCTCTCCATCCAAAGGTGATTAATGGTGGCACAAAAGGCGAGCTTACTAACGGTATCACAAATGGTGGGGCCATGGAAAGTCATATCAATCCAAAGCCATTCCCTACTAACAGGGAGAACTCTTCTACTAGAGGGCCAACAAGAGAAGGCTTTCTTCCAAATGGTGGTGGAGAAAGAACCGGAGAAGAAAAGATGGTCCACATCCTCAATTCCTCTCCAGCAGAGGCAACAGGCGGGCGAGACTTGGATATGGCACTGGATGAGGAAAGATTGCGTAGGAAGGCAGTTGGTATTTGGTAAGGGCCTGCCAGGATGTGATGCTATAGCGGGGATGTGGCCTTTGAACCAGAGGACTTTGCACCAAAGGGTAAGATGGGCTTTGGTCCTAACGAAGTTCCAAGCAAAGGAGAAGTTGAACCTCTTGGTAGGAGAAGGATTCCAAAGAATGGAATCCTCTCTCTCTCTATGGTTGTGAGGAAGAGCAGGAAGAGAGGACCAAATTCTGTTCAGAGAAGGAGGAAGCCATCCTGTCCAAACCCGAGGAGTAAACAGTTCTAGGACTGAGAAGATGGAGGACTCTCGAAGGATGCCAGGAGTCCAGCCATAAGGAAGTAGAGGTTCCATTCCCAATGGAGTAGGATATAGCTTCTAAAGCCAAGGGTCTCAGGCTAAGGATGCCTCTTCAGACCCAAGAGGTGGGAGTAGACCTAGGAAACCCAAATGTTGTTCTCTTTGGAGGCAACTCTCCAGATGAGCTTCAGGATGCCAGCCTCATTCATGTCTTTAATGCGCCTGAGGCCAAGCCCCCCCAGCCTTAGGGAGGCAAACAAAGCTCCAACTGGAGGGGCGAAGGAACCTGGTGGAATCTGATCCTTTCCAGCTGGAGGGACGCTTTTTTAATTAAATAGATATCATATTTTCATTCAATCATAAAATCTGCCTCCCCAATGTTAAGCTGACATTTTTCTCCCTAATTAGTCGGTAAAATTAAAATTTCTGTCCACGCTTTCACCGTCTAGAGAGCTCTCTCCACCCAATCTTTCCTCATCCACCGCCACATTCAGGTCCCCCGATTGTTGCCTCTGCTGGAATGGTATCAAAGAACTCTAACCATCTTTTCTTCAAGTGCCCCTTCTCCACTTAGGTATGGAAAAGAGTATTTTCCTCCTGGCTGCCTGCTAGAAGACCTCTCCTTCTACAAAGATAATGGATTTGGGTTGATATGACTTTTGCTGGCAACTCTATTTGTGATACTGCTGCGAAGCTTGATTTCGGCACCACCATCAATCACATATGGATGGAGCTCAACCTTCGTAGATAGACTTCCAATTCCAGGAAAATTGACTAAATTTGGAATGCCATATTCTTTTATGTTAGCTCTAATTTAGCCGCTTTATCAGCTCACCAGCACTCTGTTCGCAATTCCCAAAGAACAGGCTCATTGTTGTGTCATGGGGCCTCCAGCCCCCTTCTCCCCCCACCCCTGATTAGGGGCTTTTTCTATTTTGCCTCGTATTGTTTGCTCCCCTTTCGAGCTTCTATGCCCCCCCCCTGATTTCTTCCTCGTGGGTAATGAATTTATTACTCACCCAAGAAAAATTCTAAAATTTCTAGTTTCCTATATAATGGATTAATCATCATCATCATAATAATAATAATAACCGTAGTTACTTATTTAATAATGTTTTCAAAGTTAATTAATCTCTCAATTTTTTAGATAAGTAAAAAAAAAAAATGGAAATCTCTAACTCTGATATTTTCCAATTCCCATGCATAGCAAGGGTTTATCTGCTGATCAATCATTAAGATGAATGGGGAAAAGGAAAATAGAAACCTTAATCTCACCGAGATAGTCTAAATAGATTTATAGTATGTAGAATAAACAAACTGCATCTAAAGCACTGGCACATCAAAATCCAAAATAAGAGATATCCCATTAAGTTTTTTGTTGCCAGCAACATTGCTTATGCAATGAACATCATGATACTGCACTAGTTACTTAAAACAACAACAAATTGTTTTTAGCAAAACTGAAAGAAATTAATTTTTTTTTTCTCAGTTCCAGAGCTGCAAGAGATGACAGTAAACAACACCAGTCCATTAAACTAGTAGAAATACTATCAGAAACAGCTGACAAAAAAATTGCAGAGATGGGTTCCCACTTACCACAATTATTGTTATCAAGAAAGCAAGACAGAACAAATTACCATGCATGAAAAAATTGTTATACCTGTAAAATTGACTTGAGGAAAAGAAGAGCTGTACTCGAATGCTTCAAAAATCGGTCAAATATCTGCTTTATTCTATTAAAACCATCGTCAAGGCCATCCTTCATGCATTCCAATGATAGAGGCATCCGGATAACTGTGCTATCTAAGGATGACCAAGGCATGTTTTGACCAACAAGCATTGGATTAAATTGATCAGAGAATCTCTCGGTCAAATCAGTACCTGACAAGCACATCAGTGTTCAATAAAAAGTTTCAAATCCACAAATTCTGCCATCCTGATCTGCTAGCTATATGCGAAGATTTTGGCAAAATGTGGTATTAAATTTCTGTTCCAGTATAAAACAAAGTATAGTATAGAACTTCTAATGCAACCCTAGGGCCTAGGTTGTAGTACCTTCTCCCAAACACAAGATATAACAAAGAGAGAGAGAGAGAGAGAGAGAGATAGAGATGCATTCCATGTTCAGAAATTCACAAAGAATGCAAGAAAGAATATGCCTACCAGAGGTTCAGAACTAAAGGAAGTCATAAACTCCAAAAATCACCAGTAAAAGAAACCTTTTTATCTGCATCTAAGTATATTTTCGAGTGAAACACAAGGCTGTATCGGGAAGAGTTCTTGATGAGAAGGTTACTGAGAGGATCAATCCAATGAAACTGGATCTGGGAATCTTTTCTGCCAGAAGCCGAGAAGCAAACCTCCCCCCCCCATGCAGTTGCGACTTGCGACTGGGCTTTGCTTCTTGTGCATAAGCCAGGTGCGAGAGGGTAAGTCAAATATTACCATAAAGGGTGGAGCTTTATCTCTAGTCTCAGGATGATATTGGATTATGGCATTTGGGAGTGATTCACTAACCTGTTCATAGATGGTGATTCTGCGACTGTTATTACTCGGGTGACATCTAATGAAGATAAATCTTGGAGGTTTGGACATGTCATTAGACATTTTGACAAAGAAGTCACCATGCTTATCTAGTGAACTGTCGCTCCAACAGAAGCCAAGGTCAGCAAATGATTTGGCCGATCTCATGGCCAAGTAAGGGATTATGAGACCAAATTGGTGTTCGGGCAAATCCACTGTGATAGTTTGGTTGAAATTGTTTATATTTCTGTAATTTTTGTTTCTACCCCTATTGAGGGTAGTTTATAGCCTCCCATTCATTTGTTTTTTCATTTACTCTTTTCTGAGCTTTTCCAATAAGGTTGTTATTTATCCATCTCTCCAAAAACCAAAAATAAATAAATAAATAAGGGTCTAAAACTCTGTTATGCCCCTCCAAAGCTGCATATAAAACCATCAGAGCAATTTTCACACTCTACAAAGAGGGCCTATCAATCTTTAAGTCTAAACCCTTGATAGATCAAGTCCTCACATCCACACACACCCAGAGAGAGAGAGAGAGAGAGAGAGAGAGAGAGAGAGAGAGAGGGGAATATTGATTATATGGAAACTGAGTTGGTCGCCTTTTGGACCCTCTCCAATGCCTTGGGTCACCTAGTCGCCATGACAACTATGGGCTACTTTGACTCTTTAGTTGACATTTGTTAGGGGCCTTAGGGCTGCCCCTATCCCTACATCTTCACTTAGCATTAGAAGTCTTCTCCAAAAGTATCCAATCCAAGATGGACTAGCAGCTCATAACCCCCCCGCTTTCGAAATGCAAGGCTCTCCAGATTTCCTACTTGACCTACACAGATGACCTCATGATCTTCTCTAAAACTAATCATTCCTCAATGGATGCTGTCATTACTTGTTTGTGGTACTTCAAGGAAATGTTGGGTCTGTGTGTCAATCTAAAAAATCCCTCTTTATTCTTAGCAGATGCCTCAGGTTGATATGCAGAGTCTGAGGGCATAATTAGGTTTTCCTTAGGCCGTCTTCCTATCAAATATCTCAGCCTCCCTTTGATCCCCTCCAAGCTGTCATCTCACCACTGCTCTCCCATCCTGGATCTTAACCACAAGAGGCTCCGCTTATGGAGGGGCAAGCTCATTTCATATGCCGGTCAGCTAAAATTGATCAGACATGAGCTCTAGCCCTCCTACATTTATTGGTCGAGTATTTTCAGGCTCCCCCATTCCACCATCAAGAAGCTAGAATCCTTGATGTGCCTTTCTCTGGAAAGGTTCTAACACTTCCAAATTCCTGCACCCTATCACTTGGGCTTCAGTTTTCCTTGCCAAAGAAGAAGGGGATCTTGGTTTGAAAAGAATAAAATATGTTACCATCTCTGCATCCTTAAGCTGATCCGGAAGCTGGCAGCCAAGAAGGACAGCATTTGGGCCGACTAGGTCTACTCTAGACGCCTTCAGAATGATTGTATCTAGATAGCCACTTCTCCATTTGATGCTTTATGGGTATGGAGAAATTTTCTGAAATTCAGGCACCTTGCCTCTAATTACATGAAACCCCTTTTGATTAAGGGTTTCAATTTGAAACCAAAACCGAGCCAAATTAACCAAACCAAACTGAACGGAATCAATTCGGTTTACATATATGAGAATTTATTTCTGTTTGGTTTAGTTCCAGTTTCAGTTCAGGAACCGTCGGTTCAAACCGAAATCGAACCGAATTACCCCACTTAAGAGGTAAGTCAAAAACCCTAGTTGTAAATCACCACTATTCATTAAATTGCGTTGGGCTTTGAGGAGGCTGCACCATTTCCCACAATCCCACTCTTCTTCTCTCCCAAGTTTCTCTGCAACAAACATAGCGGTGAGTCTTCCCTGAGCATCTCAGGTCTTCTTCGTTTCTCTCTCATTCACGAGCTCTAGCCATAGGTTCTCTTCTCTGCTTGAGAAGGAACATGTACAGTACACGAAAGGAGTAGGTTAGCTGAATCTCCTTCTCTCCAACAATACGGCCTCCCCCACTCCTGTGGTATTTCCCATTTTGGGTCTTGTGCCCTGTTTTCAGTTGGATTTGAATAGGTTCTGCGTGGAAGATCACCTACTACAATTTTAGGGTGATTCAATCTCCATCAAGTGAGTTCCATCAGCTGGACTCGATAGGTGTTACCGCCATTTGATATCCGAAGGTTGAAGACAACCCTATTCCATATCTTAAATCAATTATTTCTAATTGAATTAAGTAACCCCAATTCCCTTCTTAATTACATTATTCTATTCATTTTATTAGTTTTCAGAAAGTACCAATCCAAGTTGTGGATCGGCTCTACCAAAAAAAAAATAAAAAAATTGTGGATACTTTGGTCCATCACAATTCACAATCCAAAGCAAAACTGTTTTTAAAACGTATTACAAAACAAAATTAGAACCGATTCCAAACCGAACCGAATTAATATGGCTTGAGTATTTAATTTCAGAACCGACTCAGTTCTTGGTTTGGTTACGGTTGATACCATGACTCTCTTGAACCGAACAGAACTGAAAAACCGAAACTGAGCCGGTTGACACCCTTACTTTTGATGATGGGGTAGACACACTTCTTTAATTGGACCATTGACACCCCCTTAGGGTTCTCATCCACACAACTGAAGATAGATCCAAATATAGCTATGGCAATGGTTTCGGATATCCTTCATAGAAATGGGTATGCCCCTCGGCCACTACCCCCTCTCCTTGCTCAGCGTTTGGGAAGTTCTACCAGTTCCCCCCACCCCTTTTTTTTTGGGGGGTGAATAAAGAATTCATTACCAAAGAAAGAAATAATAAAAAGGGCCCCAAATTGAGAAAAAGAGAGAGAGAGAGAGAGAGAGAGAGAAAATTAAAAGAGTACCAAAACAATCAAAGCAGTGAAGCACCACCTAGACTTAATATGGGGGGATAGAGAGCTACAATGAGGACAAGAGCAAACCCCAAGAAAGCAATAAGACCCAATGGGGGTGCAGATCTTGTTATTTGGATTGCTTCTATCTTTGGCCAGTTCTGCTCCAAGTTGAAGATAGATCCAAATATAGCTATGGCTATGGTTTCGGATATCCTTCATAGAAATGGGTATGCCCCTCAGCCACTGGCCACCCCTCCTTGCTCACCATTTGGGAAGTTCTACCGGTTCCCCTTTTTTTTTTTTTT
>NW_024868312.1:43361-61416 GCF_013358625.1 Macadamia integrifolia | reverse complement strand
TCTTACTATCCCATCAAACATCTTGATTTTGATAGTGCCTATCCCAATGGTCTTGCATACGGCATCATTCCCCATTAGGACAGACCCACCATTATATGGTTGATATGTATCAAACCAATCCTTATGTGGACACATGTGATATGAACATCCAGAATCTAAAATCTAAGAATCAGAAGGTTGATTCTTACCTGATGATATAGAGAGTACATCTCCATCATCTCCATCTGAACTGTCAGCCACGCTAGCTTCCTCAGATGTCTTATCTACACCTTTCTTCTTTAAGTCTGCCTTCCTCTTCAAGCACTCTCTCTTCAGATGACCTTCCTTCTTGCAATAGTAACAAGAGACCTTTGTCTTTGCCCCTTTTGATTTCGATCGACTCTTCCCAAACCCCTTCTGATTTGATCTCCCTCTTTCTATCTCCTTGTCACCTCCGAAAAGACCTTCTCATTGAGATTTCGTACTACTGGCCTTCTTCCTTGTATCATTGGACATGAGGGCAGTTGCGACTTCATCCATCTCAAGGGTCTCCTTCCCGTACAAGAGAGTCGTTACTAGGTGATCATATGATTTTGGGAACGACGACAGAAACAGTAACGCCTTGTCTTCATCCTCGATCCTAACCTCTAGGTTTGCAAGTTTACTCACAATCTGATTGAACATGTTAAGATGCTCTAATAGATCCGTACCTTCCTCCATCTGTAGAGAATACAATTGCTTCTTCACAAACAACTTGTTCGTTAAGGACTTTGTCATGTAGATGCTTTCAAGTTTCGCCCATAACTGCGGTGCAAATTCGGTACCTACAATATATTGTAGGGCATCATCAGAAAGATTTAATCGAATAGCACTTACCGCCTTTTCCTCCATCTCTTCCCAATCTTCGTCAGTAATTTTTGCAGGTTTCTTCGACTTCCCCAACAACGTTTTCGCCAAACCTTGCTGTATCAGAAGATCCTTCATCCTCTGACGCCAGAGGGTGAAATTGTTCTTCCCATTAAACCTCTCGATGTCATACTTGACATTCGATCCCTTCCCTGCCATCGTGATAGTAAACCCTAGAAAACGGAAACCTAGAGCTCTGATACCAATTTGTAGAAATACAACCCTAAAACGATGCAGAAGATAATGGAAAAACAAAACAAACAATGCACACGGATTTTACGAGGTTCGGCAAGGTTGCCTACGTCCCCGGTGAGATGAGATCCTGCTTCACTATCAAGCGGGATCGCCGTCTTGGCTGTCTAGGTGCTGCACCAGTACTCCCTGGATTAAACTGCGACGAAATACAAGACATCAAACACCAACAAATATATACATATATATATATATATAGATAGATGTATACATCTCGTTTGTTTGCTTGTGGAAAACCCTGTTTTATTTGGCTTATGAGTTCATCTGGAATTCTTTGATTCTTGTCGTATGATTTTTTTTCTTTCACTTGTCTCTATACCATGGATTCTGGTGTGTTTTCTGCAATGTGTCCTTATCATGGAGCCTATCCTCCCAATGATATGGGAAGTTGTTCATTATTATTGTATAAATTGCATCTTCACGGTGCTGATCTGTAGGAACTCATGTACTTTGATGATGGGACTATGAATCTGGGATTATTCTCTCTTTCACTGGTGGCCTGCACATCATCTTATGTATCACGTATTAAACTCGATTCATCTTAACTACACATTTGTTGCTTCCTAGGGATTCCTGGTATGACTGCTTATGCTGGTTTTCATGAGGTGTGCTCTCCTAAGAAAGAAGAAGATGAACAGTGTGTTCATATCGGCGGCATCTGGTGTAGTTGGCCAACTTGTCGGACAGTTTGCCAAGTTATTAGGCTATTTTATAGTTGGAAGTGCTGGAAGCTAAGAAAAGGTGAGTCTTCATCGTAGTCACATCTTTCTATGGACATATTAACCTAGGATTTCCGGTAGATAGATATGATGATGACAATCACAAATTTATTATGACAAAAAAGGGGGAAAAAAATGAAAAGAAGACAGGATTATGATCATTGGCTAATAATTTCTTTTGGAATAAAACTTAAGGTTGATCTGTTAAAGAACAAGTTTGGATTTGATGAGGCTTTCAATTATAAAGAAGAGCATGACTTGGATGCTGCTTTAAGAAGGTCAGTATTAGTATCTTTATAAGAGAGATCTCAATATCATATTAAACTTCCTCATTACCTTGTTTGGAAATTTGTAATTAAACGATTCCGTCTTCTGTCCAGGTACTTTTCTGAAGGCATCGACATTTGCTTTGAAAATGTTGGTGGGAAGAGGGTTGATGCAGTCCTGCTCAACATGAAAGTTCGTGGCCGCATTACTTTGTGTGGGGTGATCTTTCAATGCAATCTAGAATTGCCAGAGGGGGTGCAAAATTTGTTTTGCCTTATAACTAAGCAGATTCGAATAGAAGGGTTCACGATTTTCAGCTACCATAACCTTTACAACAAGTTTTTTTTTATTTCATTACATCATTCATCAAAGAAGGAAAGGTAGCTTATGTAAAATATACTGTTGAAGGCCTTGATAAAGCACCTAGAGCTCTTATTGGACTCTTTAGTGGGTTTAATGTTGGGAAACAGGTTGTAGTGGCTGCTCGTGAATGATTACTGCATTTTGTAATTTCATCTGTCCCTACTACTGTATGGAGGACTTAGGTATACACGGTTTCAATTTACAATTAGAAAGTTTTTTTGAGGGATTTTTTAGTTGATTAGTGGGCTTCCATTTTGAACAAGTTATTTTCATAGATTTATGATTGGTTAGAGTTTTTTTGTGGGTCTTGCTACAAAAGATATGTTTCATTGATTTTCTATTATTTTATTGGCTAAAAGGATGAAAAAAGTACGAAAAAATGAAGGTCCAAGTGCATTCATAGGCACTTCAAAAAAGGGTGGCAAGAATTAGGTATAAACTCTTTCCAAAAATAAAACTAGGTATGAATGGAATTTGCTATTATGTCTACCACTTGCCTAATAATCTCCTTTGAGTTTATGGACAACAAACCAATGCAATCTTGTCTTTCTTATTTTATTTATTTATTTATTTTGTATAAGGTCCTTTTGGGGACTAGAAATAAACTTCTTCATGTTTATATTTGTCACATGATAATTTGAAGGGGTTAAAATTTTGTGGATAGAATGACTCCAATATTTCTTATTCACACTCCTTCTTTCTTTTCTCTATCTCTATGACGATCCCAAACTCGGCCTAGGGTTTTCAGACATCAACAGTCCCTAGGATCTTTAATATTTAGGCTATAATGAACTAGAATAACATCCACACACAATATAAGTGTAACAAGATTTTACTAAACTAATATAATATTAAAATTCAAAGTTCAACTATCTATTCCAACTTTCAAACTTAAAGTAATATTTAATTAAATTACGTCTTTAAAGTCTAAAATAAAGTTTATATCATCTAAAAATAGAAGTCATTGTCTTCTTCGAATCCATAAGCAATGTCCTCCTACTGATCAATAATAAGTTCAATATTCACATCATCTCCACAATAGTCCTCACCAATGTCATTTGTAAGTTATGAGGGTAAGTCTTTAGGAAGAAACTTAAGTAAAACCACCACGCTAATAAATTACACAAATTGTGCGAGTCCAGGAGGAAATGAATGGAAACCCGACACATAACAACAATAATAATAACAACAACATCCAAAACCTCATCCCAAATTAATGGGGTCGGCTCCATGGAGATTCCAAGTAAGGAATGTGCGAGGATCTATTCAAAAAAATTGATGGGTAATGGCTAATTACAATAAGTGTCAGCTGTTAACCTGGCGCACCACGTCTTATGGTATAGAATACTTGTTGATAATATTAAATCGACCCAAGGAATGGATCTAGACTAATGAAGCAATCCCAGTGGTGCTAGGAGAGAGGTATAACAGTAAATTCACAACTCGGATTAAAACTCAGAGAATAGAAATATGATGTCAACTCGATTCTGGTTATAAAATATAAATATCAGCAATACAAAATCAGTAGAAACGGTAAATTGATTCAATAATCAGATAGACAGTATTAAACTTGCAAATAGGGGGAGAATAGGAAGTCCAAAATATATCCATATCAACATATCTGATCAGTGAGAATTTCTGGAAAGTCTCGTTGAGGATGAGGAACAACTCCAAAAAAATTGAAGATGATGATCTGATGGCCAGATTCCTCCAACTGAATTTCAAGTAAAAAAAAGACATGCGTATGAAATCCCACATAAGAATCTAAATTGCAGAAAATTAGAAGAACACTTACTTGGTTAATAGAGGAGGAGGAAGACGAAGAAGAATTAAATAAGAAAGATCATCCGAGCTTCTTGGCACAAGGTGGTATGGATGGATCAAACACCAACTAGCCTTGAACAAACATAAGGGATTCTTCACATAGGAGGGAGAGCAGCAAAGATAAAGCATTTTATTAATCAAAATCCGTGTATAATGCTAGGTCCCCTTACAAATTTATATAGAAAACTCAACAATAAACTTAAACACTAAAAAGGAAAGGCTTAACAGAATTCTTAACTAATTAGATAACAACTGTAAATAAACTGACAAGGAAACCGACTCAAAACAGGAATGCACTTATAGAATCCTAATCCAACCTAATAAAAACACCTAATAATAATTAAAATAAAGAAATAAAATTTGTTTAAAATCCTGTATGCCTAGCTTCTACCCATATTATTTCTAATAAAATAAGTCTATTCAGATGATTACCCACACACACACACATGCTTATTTCTAATAAAATAAGCCTATTTCCTTCATTTCTTCCTTTGATGATGCAAAATGGAGCTCAACCTATGCTTTAACATTGTTGGTGTCAGACTTCCAATAATCATCAACTTGCGAACTAAATTTCAAACCCAACTATAATACATAATCTCCAGGAGGCCCCTTGCCTTCTACACATACAAAATAAGAGGTAAAGAGGAAAAAATATAACATGATTCAGTGCTGTTGTTTTCAAAATTATCTTTTCCCCTTTAACCTAAGAACCATATGAGGTTTCAACAAGGACTCGTAATAAGAGATAAAAACACATTAGATTTGTTTGGTAGAAGTAAGGACAATGACGCAATCAAAATTTAAGAACAATAATGGCTGCAATGATATCTTCTAGCCTAGTTACCTAGAAATCAAAATCAATATATCACAGACCCACGCTCCTCTGGAATTTGAAACAGTTCTGTTATACCAAGATGTGCCATTAGAAGCCATATATGAGTGATAAATTCTCCCCCTCGTCTAAGTTGCTGAGCATGGTTTGGCCTTCTACATTGACTTGCAGCATAAGTTAGCATCTCGAGCCACACTAGACTCATTATCTCCCATTTGTCCGACTCCTCTTCCTTCAAGGATCGTAAAATATTTCCAAGCCTACATGCATCAAATAGTACAGACTTGCTCTTCTCCCCTTTTGGGTCAATGGTTCGACTAGTGCCCCACTCTAGCAACTTCTCACAAGCTTCAATTTTGTTGAATCCTGATTTTGTTTGTTTGAAAAACTGCTTAGCATCTTCGCAAGTATCTTGGAACCAATTTTGGCCAACCCCTTCAGGCAACATAAAAGGACGATTCATAAGAAGATAGAACATGTAATCTGATAATAACTTGCTTGTTTCCCGTTTCCCTACTGTAATAGGTGAAATATCATCATGGCACTCATAGCAGAGATCTGTAGCAATATGCCATAGAATAATGTTTTTGTTAAAATCTACATCATTCAGACTCCACTTCAGCTTATCTCGGAGATGGTCGATCTTCTGAAGTACACTATCACTTATACTTGTGCGCAAGTTCTTGATATCACCAATCTTCGCAACTTTTCTTGATTTTATATGGAGCTCTTTGAATATAAATTCTTTTGACCTGGAGAGGACTTCTGTATAAAATGTGTGACAGTAGTTTTCTAGTAATTTGTCAACACAGAGAAGCCGCAGAATTTTAGGTAGTATTTTCGATGGTTTATCTTTCACGCAAAGACTTATAAAATTATATTGCGCAACGAAATTGGACCACCTTTTCCTGGAAGACAGCCTTTTCTTCAAAGCATTCGACACTAGTGGAATGCTGTTGATCACATTGTTTTTCCTCAGCCAAAGGAATGCCCAGTCAGAGGAAATCAGAATGAAGATAGCATAAACTTCAATAATAAATGCTCCGATGAACAAGAGGTAAGTTATGACTATGTCCACGTCCAAGTAGTGATGGACTTTATCACCCGTCAAGAAGGCCACAAGCAAAAAGATCACGGAAGAGAAGCTGATGCAGCGCAATATGGAGCCTTTGTAGGAATAAGCCAAGGCAGCTTTTGAGTAAAGTAAATCATACATGAACCCTAGTTCCATCTCGATCACTTTGAAAGCCGTTCTAGATGAATTCTTTTGGAAGAATTCTCTGCTCTCCTTCCAGTCGTGTTCACTTAGGATGAGATCCGCAAAGAGACGCTTGAATGTCTCAAAGAATTTATAAGCCATAGGCAAAACCTCTGCATCTGAAAGGTTGGATAACCGATTTGGTTTCTGCTGAGCTTCTTCACTTTGGGCACGTGAGTCGTCGTCCTCTTCGCTTTGGGTATGCGATCCCTCCTCCATCTGCATCATAACTTCTGCAATCATTCTTCCGGTGACTCTGACTCCGGACTCTTCAGCATACTTAGAAGCATAATCGTTCATGAATTTGGCATAATTGGGGCTTGGATCTGGAGGATCTAGCAAAGAGCTTCTGAATTGTTCCTTGCTTGCCAACCGAAGAACCCATATCCTTTCCCCATACTTGACAATTCCAGGGATAAACATGAAGACCGTAAGAATGGAGACTCTGCTATAATACCAGGACCTGATCAAAACATAAGTTGCAATACAAACTTGTTGCACTAGTACAAGAAATTGCCTCATCCACAATTCATTATCTTCCAAGGAGTAGGCAGTGATGGTGTCAGGGCCACCAAGGTGCAGCAGAAGAAATGGTGCCCAGAGAGCCGTTAATTCATTACTGCCAGGATGTCCTTGACCGTGGGAGAGGGCACCAAGGGCAGTAGTTGCCACGGTTTCCGCAGACAAGTAAGATAACCAAAGAATGATCCGCACCCAGATACTAACCGTGTACTTTCTACTGCTGCCGAAGAAGATGAGAAGGACTTGTAACAGGAGGCTAAGAAGAACCAGAACTCGGAGCTCCCATTCATTCCAGAGCTTCTGAACCCGTTCTGAGAAAACCTCCACCAATCCGGTCCTCTTCTCTATAACGACCAAACTGCTAATGACTGAAACCCACAAATTTTAGTTGCACGGGGAGACACGGGAAAAATTCAGCAAGTTAAAAAAAGTTGATTTGCGCTATCCCGAGTCTAGAAATTGAAATGATCTAGCAGTCGACAAAATTACAGCAGAAGAAAAAAGGGTAAGAAAGAGAGAACCCCAAAAGTGATGAAACAACTTACATATACCCAGCATTGGTAGGTAATTCTGCTCTTCAAAAACAAAAATATCTTTCTCAAAGTGTAATACTCTTTTCAAGAAGACATGCGTACAGCTTCAAGTCGAGCAAATCAATACATGCTTCGGAACAGACCGATTTCAGCAAATTCAGTCTCTCAGAATCTCCATTGGCATCTGAAGGGAACAGGAAGAAGTATCATAATACCAGAAACCGAGAAAGATGAGAGTTTCAGAACATTTACGAATTTAGGTGAGATTTTTTCACTACATTTTCAAGTGGCGTTGAAAAGCCCGACCAGATCCATCACTGCCTTCAAGCTTCCATCTCTAAATTGAATATAGAGAGCAAAAAGAGGTAGATGAGAAGCACAAGCGATCGATTGATAAAAGATAAAAACAGAAAGTTGAAGTACATCCACAAGCCGCATTCTTTTTCTCAAGGCATCTTTGGATTTGCTTTTAAGATTCCAAAGATTTTTGGTATAGTTTCGTAGACGTGTATGTACATGGTATCAGCAGTTCCTCATTAGGGGCAAAAAATGTTATGCTCGACCCAATCCAACGGCAGAAGCTTGGACCATGTGTCACAAAACTTCAACTTTTTTATAAATGGAAAATATCTCTGTGGGACCCGAAGGAGAAAATGGAGGCTACCTTGCACGTACACCCCAAGGCAGATCTGCTGCTCCTATGATCACTTGATCGTATGAGTCAGCATCCAATATTTATCCACCTTATATAATTATAAGGATAAAGATAGGTATATTTAAAAACAAAAAAAATAAATGTTGGATACTGATTCGTAGAACTAAGTGATCATAAGAGCAGTTGATTCGTTTTTACTAATTAATGACTCCCGTATGCTTGTTAAGTGATACATGTGCCAAAACATGACGATGTGATAACACTTTGTTACCTGTTGTTTAATACTATGGGGCTCTTAAATAAATAAGTATATATATATATATATATATATTAAATGCACACTCAACTTTTCTGTTTAATACCATGGGGCTCTTAAAAAAAAAAATATTAATTGCACAGTCAACTTTTCTTGCAATTTCAACGTAACCATGAGGTTGCACTATTAGGGAGGGGATTAATTGGTGACTGCATGTGGCTCTTAGGCGGTGCCTTGTGTTAAAAGACAGTATTCCATGGTACTTTTTGCAAAAGTGTTGGTTGTATAAGGGATATTTGGATTCCACTTCATGGACGATCTCCTATTATTTCCACGAGATAAATATATTGGCGGATAAGTTGGCTAAGCATGCCGCTTCCATGAGAAGTTCAAATATCTGGGATATAGCTCCAGCTTTTATTATTTCTGACCTTGAATGGGATGGCCAACGTAAGCCTCGATTCAGGTTTATGTAACTCCTTTTCTTTTAGCTTTGATTTCCTGTTCTGCTAATGGCCATGCTGAAAGTGGATCAAGATCTCAAAGGGTTTTCTTCTTGTAATGTCACACCTTGTTCAAACAGAACCGGACCAATGACCGGGTTAACTCCGGTTAACCCAAACTTGCTAGGATCATCTGATACAGTACCCCACCACAGCATACCCACATCTAAGATAAGTGTTCAAAAGTTCAGCGGAAGACTTAAATTATCTGTAAATATCCCCAATATACTTGATACCCAAATTGTAGTATATAGCTAAGCACATGTGGGCCCACAGGCATGATATTTATACAAAAAGAACAACAATTTACGTATCAAGTACACAAAAGGGGAGGTCAGCAAAAGAATCAAAAAGCGAAATCTTGTACAGTGTCATTACTGCGATCCCGCAGCACAGCCCTTGCACATGCAATCAGCACTGTACTCATACTCCTCAGGGACCCACCAATCCTCATCAGGAAACTCAACAATGGGGCCCGACTCCTGATCTTCAAGCTGGTGACCTGTAAAATCATCTAAAAGAGGTGCGCACGTGAGATGAGCTCACTAGCTCAGTAAGTGAAAAGAAAGACCACACAACAATCACATCCATATGCACTATATGCTATGCAATTCATTTTAAATCTTATCCACCTAAACAACATTACTAAGTCTTTGGTTATGTGCTATTTACAACCACAGTGTGCATATGCCCCAGGTACGATCAGCGAACTCCATCCCGCGATATGCCCATAGGGTTGTCGTAGAAGGCCCACCGTGAGTACTCAGAAAAGTAAAGCATGCCGACTACCGGCTCTCAACATAAAAGTAAATGATAGAAAAGTAAAGGTGTTGACCCCAGCAATTTAAAAGCAATACGATTGACCATCTTGAATATACCACTGAGGTTGCCGACTGTCCTAATGACCAGCCGGGTGTATATCTAATCACCACAGTGACCCGACAACCGCGGCCACTGCTTCCCCCCAAGTGATAACCCAACATCTCAACCCTTGTTGGGAAGATTCGTAGCACAAGGAATGATAACCCTAATCCGCATGCTTCTATATGACAAAGTACAATTGCATAGTACCACTGCGTTTCATACCACGGGCCACCAATACACTCGTTTTCAAGCCGACTACGGCGTCTAGTCTATTAATGCATCATGCACAGTAATCCAACCGTTCATCACATAAACACATCAATCATTTAGCATTGATAATGTAAAGCACAACACGCATATCATAAATCATTTGTTTAGAATGCACAAGCAATGCGTGCGAATGGCATACGAGGATGACTAATCTACACATAATTTGCATGATAACATGGCTAGTCTAGATACAATTTAATGATACAAAAACAAGCTTAAAATAAGGTCAAATGTCCTCTCCCCACTTACTTGTTGGGTACAAAAGCTCACGTTCGGTACGGGTGAGATCCGACGTGAGAAACGTAGATTCTAGTGGAACCTATCATAAGCAAATGAGGTTAGCATTTTACCACATTGGAGTCAAAAACTAATGAGGTTTGATGTTTAAATCATGTTCAAAATCATAAAAGAGGGTCCACCATCCGTTTTGGACCCATTCGGGCTCAAAAATCCTACTGGGGGGCCAACAGGTGGGCCAGATAGCCCACCTGTCTTCGCCCACCAGTCTTCACAGGCAGGCCAGGTAGCCCACTGGTCTTTGACCACCGGTGGAAACTGAGGTGCTGCCCCCTCAGGCGGGCGCCCTCAATCGGGTGGCTTCGCCAGTCAGTTTTCGCCCACCTGTGGGGCGAAAATTTTTTTTTTCTTTGAAACGTTCCACAACCTTAGGAAAACCAAATGGGACTGTTCTAATCACATTTCCACACATCTAAGGTCTTATAAGATGATTCTAACCTAGATCTAAGTTAGATTTAAGGATTGAAAAGCAATATTACCTTCTTTGCTCAAGAACTCTTACAAAACCCCAAAATCACCTATTAACTCAAGAAATCACCAATGCTTCTCAAATCTTATAAACGCTTCTTTAAACCTTCAAAATCAACACATAGACTATCTATTAAACCTTAGATTCATCATCTCAAGTGGGATTTACAAGATCTCAAGGAACTCTACCCAAATCAAGGGTTTCACTTGGGGTTTAGTGAAAATTTAAGAAGTATAGCTTTCGCTCACCTCAAATCGTAGGTCTCGTGTTGGGGATCACTTTTCCGGTGCCAGAATGAGAAGATCAAACCTCGGCGTCGCTTAAAATCATTTCTTCCTCCTCTTTCTTTCCCTTTCTTCTTCTTCGTTCTCTTTTTCTTCCTTTCTTTTCTCTCTCTCTTCTTTACTATTCTCACCAACTCTTTAATGCATTAAATGAGAAAAAGGAAAAGACACAATAAGTACTATTTATACTAGAGAATATCTAGTAACCACATGGGTGGGTCACTCAGGTGGTCGGGTTCGCCCGCCTGTGACCGCCCACCTGTTGGTCGAAACTTAGTCAAACAATTGAGATTTTGATGAAATTCGACTCTCGACATGTATCTCACTCTCGGTACGAGATATATAATACGTATACACTTTAGGATATGGCTACATACCATCATTACCTGTACATGGCCTTATGATACGTGCATGTACACGGCTTGGGTACACCTGTCTCCTCTGACACTGACTCGGACTTGTCTGGGCAACATGTGTTCAAAGTCACCCTTGTCATCATGGTCCATAGGGAACCCGCCTTAGCCCTCTCTGGTTCAGACCCTGCATAGTTAAACCGGGCCAACTGTGTAAATAAACCAGGTTTTAAAAGTAAGGTATCACATGTAATCTATCATTTCTCTGTTTATAATATATTCTTTGCTGACCTTTTAGTGAAAAAAGATGTTTATAATATATTCTTTGCTGACCTTTTAGTGAAAAAAGATGAGGTTGCACTATCCTGTTTGCACGTTCAACAAAGAGATACATAAAGGTTATTTATTTATTTATTTATTTTTTTAACAACAACAACTCACAAAACATCTTCCCGTGGTCATGGTTTGAGATAGTTTTTATTCATTTTCAGTATAGGTATCGGATTGCCATTATCAACAGCGGCAAATCCATCCGATACAAGTCGATAAATGGTAAAAAAAATATTGATTTTAATATGAATAGGGACAAATCCATCTGATAAGGGCCGATTCAAATCAATATCAGCGGAGAACAATACCATATCGGATACTGATACTGAAAATGTAAAACATGTCAAACCCAATTGGTCAATCAACTTTAGTAGTTTCAGTACTAGTGTTTAAATTCTGTCTTTTACAATTTGATTGGATTATTATCAATAATTAACTACCCGTTAACGGAGGAAGAGGACTTGAAAAAAAAAAAAAAATCTCTTTTTTAAACTTATACAACACAATACGTTAGCTATCCTCCAGCATATTCGTTTCTGTTTCAGGAGAGAATGTTAAGATTTTCAATTGAATCTGGAAATCGGCTGAGTTGTTTACAGTAAATATATGGATCCAACAATCCTGTTATGACGAATTTGTAAGATTAAAGTGGTTAGATTTGACATATTTTCAATTGAATTTGATAAACATGTACTCCTAATCAATCATTTCAGGCTTTTCTCAAGCATTTGGAGTGAACTCATTAAAGTGCTCCAAATGGGAAACACAGCCAATTGAATCTGGAAATTCTTTCGATTGAATTATCATCAAGAAAAAAAATCCAATGATGAGGTTAAAATTGTCATTTTGAGCTTTAACGAAGGCAAATGAACTTGTTTTCTATTAAAATATATATATATATATATATATATATATATATATCAATTCTAAACTTCTTAACAAACTTGGTGGTTAGAGCGGTGGTGAATTAGATTCAAGGTTTTTCGTCTTGTGTTCCAATTCTCATCAAATCTATGGCTGATTTAATTTTATCTAGAAAGCTGGTAATCACTTATGCTTCTCAGCCCAACAAGGAAATAATTCAGGTGAGATGGGTCCGCTCGAAGGATGTATCAAAATAAATTTTGATGGGTGCTTTTGGGGTAATCCAAGTCATTCTAGTATGGGTGGAGTTTTGCGAAGTCACTTGGGTCTCCCTTTGAGGTGCTTTGCGGTCTATGGAAGGGTGGCCTCCAACATTTGGGCAAAGTTTTCTACATTTTTGGAAGGAATAAAGATTGTGATGAATTTGAATTAGGAATCGATTTGGGTGGAGAGAGACCCAGAGTCAATAATTTGGTATATCAAGAAGGGTGAAATACCGTGGTGTTTCCGTCAACAATGGCTTTTGCTATAAAATGTATTTGGATCAAATCTCCTGGAGAATGACTCATACTTACCATGAAGCCAACAGGTAGTGGATGTTCTAGCTAAACATGCTGCGACAACGAGAGTTTCAATGATTTAGCCTGCGCCTCCTCCTCTTTCTATGGAGAACATTTCTTAGGATGCTGAGGATTGCCCAAGATATAGATTTAATTGAGTGTTAATTTGTTCTTTCTTATTCTGATTTAGTTGTTTGTCTCTTGATGGCCATGCCGAAGGTGGACTGCAATTTGATTTTTTTTTTTTTTTTTCTTCTTTGATCTTTTAATGTATTGCATTCATTCTTCTTAATATTACTCTTTGCTAATCTTTAGCTAAAAACAGAAGGCAATTGACAATGCTTATGCGCCTTATGCCCATGTCCACTATGCCTAGATAAAACTTGTTAGGCCCAAATAAAAAATTAACATACATAAATCTGAGGCCGGATCAAGTCCATGTATGAGATTGTTAACTTGTGCCCCGGTCTTAGAATTTGGAATCCATTAAATGCAGAGAGACTCAGTGGATTCTAAATATCAAGACTAGGAACGCATGAGAATAATCTCGTAGGTGAACTTGATTTGGTCTCCATAAATTCAGCACAAAGTTTAAATCTGTTTTAGATAAAAAGAAAACAAAAGGATCTATCTATGTATGAAAGACTCTAACCCAAGGCCCAACTCCTATTCTACAAGGCTACAAACAAAAACCTCACCATTCACATGTAATTAAGGTTAAGCCACTTATCAGAAAAACCGCTTAAGCCCAATGAGAGTAGCTTGGTTCTGAGATATGGTTGCATAAGCAGATTTGGGCCGTTACAAGTAACAAGTTTTAATGGGCCTTTCCGGAAATGAACTTGACATTTTAAATTGGATTTTCCGAAGCACAATCCAAAGTACGGAACAGTATTTGGACCATTACAATGACATGGGCTTTACTTGGGTTGGGTTCGATTGATCGAGATTAATTTGCAAGTGAAGGCATGAGCTGCTTTGTATTTGGGAAATGAGCGAAGATTGAGCCGCCTGTCGAGGGTACACTAACATTCTCTCTCTCTCTCTCTCTCTCTCTCTTTGGATGAAGAGATCGGATGTGGGGAGTAATGACTCTTCACGTACACTTTCGTAACAACACTTGTTTATTTTTTTTCTTAACACTTTTAATGGCAATATAGAGAGGCATATATAAAAGCGAAAGACATGCATTATTACAAAACAAATGTGAAACCTTCACGTATGGATAATTGATCCAAACTCTAAAATGACCACCATGCCCTCATATGTATAGAATTTTTTCTAAACCCTCAGCATTCTTTCTCTCAAAATTTAATATTAGTGTTGCTGAGAGTCCAGGCAAGAAATATGAGATTCACTTGTTCACATATATGCATGATTGGAGAGTCCTATTACTTACCAAAAAAATAAATTGGGG
Organism: Macadamia integrifolia; assembly: GCF_013358625.1. Classification (NCBI taxonomy): domain Eukaryota; kingdom Viridiplantae; phylum Streptophyta; class Magnoliopsida; order Proteales; family Proteaceae; genus Macadamia; species Macadamia integrifolia. The sequence goes on along the minus strand of NW_024868312.1, from coordinate 46,836 downwards.
AGTTCTATTGAGGGTCCTTAGGCCACTAGGGGGATGGGTAGTGCTTTTATTTTTGTTTTATTTATTTATTTTTTTCTTTATTAAATTGGAGAGGGCATTAACTTTCTATTGGAAAGAAAAAGTTGCTTTATATATATATATATATATATATATATATATATATAAAGTTCGACCTTATCAAGAGACACGAGAGTTTCTTGTCATTTTGAAAAGGTTGCTGATTTGCGAACAAAGAATGACTCAAAACCTTTGGAATCCCTCTTTCTTTAACATTGGTCTTTGTAGGTTTCCGGTGGTGACCCGATCATTATACAACTTTCTATAAAGTGAAAATTATAAAAAGTAGGTAGTGTTTCGCCTCTTTGTTTTTTGCATTTTGTAGTGCCCTTTTGGTAAAGTGGCTGATTTTGTCTATGTTATTCAAAAGAAAATAGTTGCTGCGTTGATTGACTCCAATCCAATGGTTGTTTACCCAATTTTCTTTTTCAAGAGCTATCAGCCACCAAGACGCAAACAGAGAATGACTCAATACCTCTGAAGCCATCTTTCTTGCACATTGGTCTTGGTATGTCCCCAGTGGTGACCCAATCATTATACAACTTTCTATAAAGTGAAAATTATGAGAATCTTCTACTAACAAAAAAAGAAAGGAAATTATGAGATTCTCATAAGATATAAAAAGAGGTCCATTTAGTGATAAGAAATTTTGTAATGCCTCACAAAATTATTGAAAGGAATCTATCTGTCAAGGGTACACCACCATTGCTGTCCTTTTTTTTTTAATATGAGGAGGTACCTCATATTAAGAATGTCCATGTTTGGAGTATTCAATGTTCAAAAATTTATGTTTGGAGCATCCAGAAATAGCATATTAATACATGTTAGCACTCATTCTTCAACCTCCTTTCGTTTGGAATTATCAATTAAGGCAATTTATATCAACCTTCTTTCATTTAAATTTACAACGCCATCTCTTGGAGAATGTCAGTATTAGGGGTGTCAATTCCTAAACCAAATCGGTAAAACCGGTCGGACCAAACCGATAACAACACGGATCCAACCGAATCGAAACCTTATTGGTTCGGTTCGGTTTGGAGTATTGCAACCCCAAAACCAAACCGAACCGCACCATAAATCGGATGAACCCGAAACCAAACCAAAACCGGCTCAAAAACCGGACCAAAACTGAAACCAAACCGGTAAGAAACCGAAACACTCCAAAATTCATTAAAAAAATCAAAATTTGCATAGTTTTGTATACATTTGTATGGAAAGTCGAATCTAAACTAGACCAAAAACCAAAACCACCCCGGTTACAAATCGATTTAAGAAACCGAAGACAAACCGAAACCAAACCGCACCGAAATCGAAACCAAACCGAAATCGGAATTTCCTTATTGGTTCGGTTTCAGTTTCAACTTTCCCACACCGAAACCAACTCAACCCGGACCGAAATTGAGCCGGACCGACAGATTGACACCCCTAGTCAGTATTATAGAAATACCCCCATACGGCAAGCGGGACTTCCATAGGACCAATGGGGGATAGTGGGCATGCTAAGGACTCGAACCCACAATCAGCCGACTCGAGCAATGATAGGTTGAGGGTATTTTCACCACTAGGCTACCAACCCCATTGATTACCTTTAGTGACTAACTGTCCAGTTATGTTAGGAATCTCAAGGGATTCTGCACAGCTGAGTTTGGAGGAAAATCAAAGTCTTTTGGATATTCCAGTATCTCCTAAAACAAATAATGGCATTCCTATTGTGGAGGAGACTTTCACTAATAGGGGTATGGGTATGGATACGAACTCTAGCATGGATATGGACTCCAATCCAAAAACAGACTCTGATGGACTTGGTGGTGCTAAGCCAAACGACCAACTTGAATCTTAACCAAATGTTTCACCTCAGCAGTAAATGTGTTGCCTTGTTTTCCCTCAAGAGTTCATGTCTTGGCATGCACCATCTGAAGAAGGCTAGACTTTCAAAGCTTTATTTTGCTACTTGGCAAAATCTACGCAGATTGAAATTGACCTGTCAAGAGGAGAACTTTATGTGTACCCATCAACAAAATTTGATCATCATCTAATCTGTCATGTGGCAAATATTTGGTCCGTTATGGAGGCCTACATCAGCATAGCATTCAAGATACCAAAGTTCAAAAGTACATTAAATAGAAAGTAATGAAACTTTTGCTATAACAAACAAGCTGGTTAATTTAGTACCATTTTACAAGAGAGATTCAAAATTATACATAACTTATAGGAGTGGTAAAATTATGGGGAACCACTCATTCCATGAACCAAAATCCACACATGGATGACCACTGTAAGAAAAAGTTCAACCCATTTTGGTGATCCAGATTTAAAAATAAACATAAGGGAACTCTCTAACAATCACAAGTAATGAAGAGGTGGAAGCCTCTAACCCAAGTCTCAAACCTTATGTTAGAAGGCTACAAACACAAAGCTCACAATTTTGTACATAGCTCTTGGGCAAGAGGAAGCGCTGAAGTTCTGAAGTCCCTTCCATAGGAGATCAAAGGAGGAAGTTGAAGTTTCTTGTCCTCGATCCACATGTAATTAAGCTTAAGCCACTTAGCTAAAAGGAAAAAAAAAATAAAAAAAAATTAAGCCCAATGAGAGTAGCTTGGTTCTGAGATATGGTTGTATAAGTAGATTTGGGCCATTATAAGTAACAAGTTTTAATGGACCTTTCCGGACATGAACATAGACATTATAAATTGGATTTTCCTGAGCACAATCCATGTACGGAACAATATTTGGACCATTACAAGGACATGGGATTTATTTGGGTTGAGATAAAATGATCGGGATAAATTTGCAAGTGAAGGCATGAGATATTTTGTATTTGGGAAATGAGAGAAGATTGAGCCACCGGGAGAGGGTACAATAGCACACACTGTCTCTCTTAATGAATGGGTCTGAATAGATCGAAATATGTGGAGAGTAATGACTCTTCACGTACACTTTCGTGACGATACGTGTCTTTTTTCTTTTTTTATTCTTCCATAAATATTCCTTCTAAACACTTTTAATGGCAATATGGAGGGGCATATATGGACCAAAAGACATTCATCATTACAAAAATAAATGTGAAGCCTTTATGTATGGGTAATTGATCTTGTTTCCTAACACTAAAAAGTTTAAAATGACCACCATGCCCTCATATGTATGGAATTTTTTCTAACCTCTCAGCATTCTTTCTCTCAAAATTTAATGTCAATGCTGCCGAGGGTCCAAGCAAGATAGATGAGATTCACTTGTTCACATATATGCATGATTGAGGAGTTCTATTACTTACCAAAATAAATAAATTGGGAAGTGCTATTGAGGGTCGTTAGGCCACTAGGGAGATGGGTAGTGATTTTATTTTTTATTCTTTTTTTCTTTATTGAATTGGGGAGGGCTTTAACTTTCTATTCGAAAGAAAAAGTTGTTTTTTTTTTTT
>NW_024868312.1:27470-43341 GCF_013358625.1 Macadamia integrifolia | reverse complement strand
TTTTTTTTTTCATATATATATATATATATATATATATAAAGTTCGACCTTATCAAGAGACACGAGAGTTTCTTGTCGTTTTGAAAAAAGTTGCTGATTTGCAAATAAAGAATGACTCAAAACCTTGGAATCCCTTTTTCTTCGACATTGGTCTTTGTAGGTGTCCGGTGGTGACTCAATTATTATACAACTTTCTATAAAGTGAAAATTATGAGATTCTCATAAGATGTGAAAGAGATCCACTTACTAATAATACATATTGTAATGCCTCTCCAAATTATTGAAAGAAACCTATCTACCAAGAGCATTGCAGTTCACTTTTTCCTTTTAGACTCAATGTAAAAAAATTTATGTTTGAAGCATCCATGCATAAACAGTGTAATTGTATATATTAGAAAATGATGATATATATATATATATATATTAAATTCTAATTGAAAAATATAATTTAGGAAGAAAGAATGCTACCCAATAATGTGTACTCATGCCAAGGACCCAAAACATAGCAGGTACGAAAAGATCATGTTGCCCCGCATTGAAGATGCTCATACGCCCTCCCATTGGCCGTGGACGTTAGGACGTTACTATATACATACCCTGTCGAGTAACGTTCATTTTCGTATAATTTAAGAGTGCACCATGAGTAGCATAAAAAAAGATGTTCATTGAAAAATAAAGGTTAAACAATAATTTTTAATATATTTAAATGTATCAAATCTCAATTGTTAAATTAACATTTTAAATCATGGTGAATTATCTTTTTTTTGGTAAATTATAAATCATGGTAAATTATGTCATTCTAACTGGATTATTTTAATATTTTTTGTTTGATTATAGATTAAGGTGTACCTACAAACTGATATAGTATTAGACCATAAAAATATTAAAATAATCTAATTGGAAGGATATAATTAAAAATTGCTAATTTGGCCTTGCGAATACCAGTTGCCACAAATAAATAACGACTTGAAAAATACGTACCTCTGAAATGCATCTTTATCTCATGTGATTTGATCAGTGGCCCGGCCATCACGTCTCCGTTGATGAATGATAACCCAATAAGAATAGCTTGGTTTTGAGATGTGGTTGCATAAACAGATTTGGGCCTTTATAAGTCACGAGTTTTATTGGGCCTTTCTAGACATGAACTTGACATTATAAATTGGATTTTCCAAAGCACTACGCGTTCTAATAATTGGGCTTCTAGTTTAAAGTTTAGAAGTATGGAAACAGCTTTTTCTGCGAAGTAAGGGGTAAGGCTGCATACACACTTGTCCCTCGCAGATCCTGCGGTAGTAGGAGCCTTGTGCACTGAGTTGCTCTTTTACGTATGAATATTTGGACCATTACAATACCATGGGTTTTACTTGGATTAAGATCTAATGGTCGAGATTAATTTGTAAGTGAAGGCATAGTACATTGCTTCTTTCTCTCTCTCTCTCTTACACACACACACATTAAATGATGAGTTCGAATAGATTCATATATGTGGAGAGTAATGACTCTTCATGTACAATTTTGTGATAGAATTTATCTTTTTTTTTTCATAAATATTCCTCTAAAAACTATTAATGGCAACATGAAGAGATATTTATTGAAGCAAAATGACATGCTTTGTCACAAAAATATATGTGAAGCCTTTACGAATGGGTAATTGATCTAAACTCTAAAATGACCACCATGCCCTCATTTGTACGAATTATTTTGCTAGCCCGGCAGTGTTATCATTTTCAAAATTTAATATATCAATTTTATCAAGCATCCAATCAAGAAGGATGAAATTCACTTGTTGACATATATGCATGATTGGTAGCAACATCGTTTAGTAGAAGCTGATGCCTGGAGGTCTGAGAATTGACACTAGCCAAATGTGTGTGTGTGTGTGTTTTCATCTAGGAATAGATTGGCCATTAATGCTGCATTGTTGAGTAGAAAGCGTTGTAGGATAGATTGAAAAAAAAAAAATCATATATGCTTGATTGGAGACCTAGAGAGTGCTATACTTTAACCCAAAAAAAAAAAAAAAAAAAGGGAGTGCTTAGTGAGGTCCATAGGCCACTAAGGGGATGGGTGTCTTTTTGGTAAAGTAGCTGATCTTGTCTGTGTTACTCAAAAGAAAATAGTTGCTGCATTGATCGACTTCAATCCAATGCTTGCTTACCCAAATCTTTTTCAGGAGCTATCATCCATCAAGACACCAAACAAAGAATGACCCAATACTTTTGAAACCCTCTTTCCTGTACATTGGATTTGGTAGGTCTCTGGTGATGACCCAATCATTAGCCAAAATTATAAGAAACTTTCACCAAAAATAAAATTATGAATTTTCTACCAAAATAAATAAATAAATAAATAAGATATAAAATGATGTCCATTTAGTAAATAAATTTTGTAATGCTTCTCAAAATTATTGAAAGAAATCTATCAAGAGCACATTACCATTGCTGTTCATTATTATTATTTTTTTTCTGATAAATTTTATATGAGGAGCCTCATATTAAGGATATCTATTTTTGATGTATTCTATGTTCAAAAATTTAAGTTTGAGCATCCCACAAACAGTGTATTAATACATATTAACAAATGATGATGAAAAAATCAAAATGATTTATTTTTATAAAAAGTTCTAATCCAAAAATAATAATTTTAAGAAAATTATTTTTTAAAACTTTCATTTGAATCATAGAGAAATTTAAGTCATGTCAAATATCATGGAACTATTTATATTTAAGAGTGCATTCTCAGTGGCATAAAAAACGATTTTAATTGGAAACATAAGACTCAACAATAATTTTTTTTATACTTTTAACTGTATCATGGAACTCCTGAATGCTTTCAGGTGATCACTCATTTTTTTTGCATAAGTTTGTCGGCCACCAAAAGACAAACAAGAATATGAACTTCAAAAAAAAAAATAATAATAATAAATAATAAATAAAAATCTAATAAAGCAAAAATGAAAATCTTAACTGGCCCAGATAATAAAAGTGGAAAGGAGGTGGGGAGTGGATGTTGGGAATAACTTTTAAAAGTGATTTTAAAAGATTAGAACCCCATTCGCAGATAGGCACCTTTTTTCTTCCCCTAGTCCTCAACCATCCTTACAATGTGGGTGAAAAAGATAATTTGGAATTATCAGTTATTATTGCATGCTGTGTTGGGTATAAAATATAATTTGAAATTATCAATTCTATTATTGCATGAGTTGCCTGCCGTTCACTTACACTTTCGCAATGATAAATGAACCTCATGGTTTAATGTATCAATATCGTATCAATGGTATTGTATTAGTATTGATTGAGTCTAGTATTGATATCTGATCGATTTGAATTGATTATCCGTATAGTTTTAAGGGTAAAATAATAAAAAAAATTGTAACAAGGGCAAAAATGAACAATACCATTATCAATATTGATATCTAAATTCTTCTACTTGATAGAATCTCGTCAGTTTTCTGCGATTCAAGGATGAATGCATTATTTTTTTGTTTTAAAAGATAAAAAAAAATTTATAGAAAAATAAAAAACCTAAATTTAAGGATCCCACCTTCATAAAGTCCATTTTGAAAATCCCAGGATCTCTGGCTTATTGAATACCTCTTATGATGCTTCATATTTCAGCCACAAAATTTGTCTCTATGCCCAAGTCCATCTTAAATTTCAACTCCATTTTCCCCTCATTATCTTTAAAAATCCCCCGTCCTCCACTCTACCGGGATTCCTAAGGGCCCATCACATTTAATTTAGCTCATAACCTTAGAGTTTTTGATTTTGTTGGGAATAGGCCAGGCTGATCTCGTTCTTTATTGTAGTCACCACCATCCAAGTCGATTTTGCTGTTCCTTCCTGAAGTCTTCCGTTTCATTCCGCCCAAATCGTGGAAGTAGCTATCATCTTCCCTACCACCCACACCCCTTCAAGGACCATTCACGCTCCTTGTTTCTCCACCATCTGATCAAGTCAAGAGTTGAGTTTCCTTTTATGCCATGTCACATTATACCACTCTGCCACCCCCTTTCCATACTCCATATAAAATTTGTACTCCAGGAAAATGTGATCAATGGTTTCAGTCGCTTCCTCACAAAGAACACATTTTGAAGCAAGTTGAACCCGTATTATACATACCATCTCATCTATAGGGAGTTTTCGATGAACCCATCTCCAACCAAAAGTAGAAATCCTTGGAGACAAATTTTTATGCTAAATCATCAATGCACAAGGGACTTTCGGGGTACTCTTCCTGATTTCATTCCATTCAGACCTTACAGAAAATGTTCCCAACAGCCCTAGCCTCCACATAGAAACATCCTCCGTATGATGAGCTGGTAATTTAACACCCCCTCACCACTTCAAATATTTGCCTCAAAAAGTTTTGAATGCAAATCTGGAATCTTCCACTCCCCATGTGATATGAAGTCACCCACCATAAGCTGAGTTATGGAACATATTATTATTCACACCTGGCAAATCTTTGGTGGATTGAGGCCCTTGCCACCTACACTTTCAGAATTTAATTTTCCTGCCATTCCTAACCACCCATCTTTCATTTTGCGAGACAAACTCCCACCTTCTTTGCACACTTGGCCAAATAGAGGAACATTTATATCCCTTTTTCAAATGCCCTTGGCTAGATAGAACCTCGCCCATATTAGCCTACTTATGTCTGTGTCTTCATGTTTAATCTTCCAACCCATCTTGGAAATTAAAGCCTTATTGACATCACAAAGCCTTCTAAACCCAAACCCCCTTCGTCCTTTGGCTGGCATAGCGTGTCCCATTTCACTGTTATTGCTCTAGTAATCTCTACATTGCCCGTCCAGACAAAATTCCTCACCCATTTGTCAAGACATTATATGAGGGAATATGGCCACCAATACACTGAGAAGCTATGTAGTGGCATCTCAAAAATAACAGATTGAACTAATTCAACCCTTCCTACCATTGACAAAAGTTTTCCCTTCAACTTGTAACTTGGCCTTCACTCTGTCCATAACAGATGGTTTTCTCGCTTCACTTTTCCCTTTAAAGATTTCCACTCCAAAGTATTTAGTAGAGAAATTACATACAAGAATGCCCAACTCCTCAGAAATTCTCTGCTTCTTTGAAGGTGAATTTTTCCCGAAAAGAACTTACTTTTTTCTAAATTAGTTTTCTATCAGAGAAAGCTTAATATTTTACTGAAACATTCTTCAAGTTTTCGACATAAATTTTCGAAGCATTCATGAAAATGAAGATATCATCTGCGAATAAAAAGTACTTAGGTACCACAGCCCCTCTTGGTCCAGGAAGAACTTTAATTTCACCCTCACTTTCCTTGTTTGGTCACATTATCAGTAAATGTCTTTAGGGACTACCCTTTATATCTCCACACCTTATCGTAGGGTATATAGATCAAATGTTACCTTCCTTGGTCATATTGTGGAGCTCCTTATTAAAGATGCTAATGGTAGACCCAATTATAGGCTCTGTTAGTGCGTTTCAGCTTCTCCCTATTGATGGCAATGCCGAAGGTGGGGGGTTTGGAGAACGAGCTTTTGGTCCTTTTATCATGTATTGAGTTCCTTCTTTTTCATATCTTTCAATAAAGTATCATCTTTTAGCAAAAAAAAAAAAGGGTATATAGGTTTCCTCCTCCTATGCTCTTGTGTACTGAGGCATATATATAGGACCACCAGTTTATGTTGGGTGGTTAGGCTCTCCATTGGGATAACTGACAATCCGTACAAATCATTCAGTCAATCCTTCTAGTGAGGAAGAAGTCAATTTGGCTGGCATGATTCCCACTTTTATAAATAATTAAGTATCCTCTATTTTCTTAAAGAAAGTGTTCATAGTGGAGAGATCGTACGCTATCGCAAAGTCTAGGATTGAGGTTCTCTCCTCAGCCCCATAACCTCCAAGGACACCCTCATATCCTCTACGATCACTACCAATATGCTTGTTCAAGTCACCTCCAATAATAATTGATTCATCTTGGTCAAAAACCTGCACAAACTCATCCATGTGTTCCCAAAATTGATGCTTACTACTTTTATCCAATCCTACTTGGGATGCATATGCATAAACAATATTAACAACCCCATTTTCCAACACCAATTTGATGAAAATAATCCTATCTCCTAGTCTTTTGACCTCTACTACATCATTCTTCAAATCTTTGTTCACAAATAGCCCCACTTCGCTTCTACTATTTTAACCTCCCATATACTAAAGTTTAAAGTCATCCAACATCTTAGTTTTGTTACACTTCCATCTTGTCTCTTGGATGCATATGATATTTATTCTTTGTCCCCTCATAACATCAATCAACTCCAAGCTCTTACCCATTAAGGATCCAATGTTATAGGAAGCTAATTTAATCATTTACTATTGGGATGAACTAATACCTCTCATTGCCCTTCTCTACTTATCACCATATTCAGGCGTCGACATGGAACGTCGCATACGGGGGACGCCCTAACAAAAGAACACAAAAAAACACGAAATCAAGAGATATGAGGTCAACTAATTGACAAAACATGAAATCCTATAGGTCTACTATACAATAAAATTGTTGTTTATAGTTTTGGAGTTGTTCTAGCTGAGCTTTTGACTAGGAAAAACGGTATTCTATTAGAAGGATCTGAGGAAAGTACAACCTTGACAAAGTATTTTATATCTTCAATGAAAGATGAGAATCTTTTTCATATTCTTGATGATTGGATTGTCAATGATAGGAACAAATCACAATTATTGGTAGCTGTTGAGCTTGCAATAAACTACATATATGATAAAAGAAAAGATAGGCCAATAACAAAGGAAGTCGCATAGGAGCTTGATTCTGTAAAAAATGTTGTATGAGAAACCATTTTACAATATAATCAGGACAAGGCAGAACTTTGTATAGTTGAATCAACGAAAATTTCTTTCGATGTAGCCATTAAAATAGAGATTGGTTATGGTTTAACTGAGATGATCTTTGCCAAAATGACAAGATATATCATTTAGTTACTAAGAATCATACGCTATGTTCATTTATCTAAGAAATCGCTGTTTAAAGCAAGGTTCATTAGAAGAGGTGGGCAATTACAAAAATGCTACAAGTCATCTTTTTTTTTTTCATCAGATTTTATATTAAGAATGATGAGAAGAAAGAAAATACATCTGAAAAAAGACTTTTAATCCCCCACCTTCGGCATTGCCATCAGCAGGGGAATGAAAGACTATAAGTAATTGAAGCAATATTTAGGCCTAGATTCCACATCATAAGCAATCTCAATTCTGATATGAGTTGGAAAAACAACATTCATGGTAAAGATTCTTGTCTTTTCTGCATCCTTCGTGGTAGAGACTCTTGTCATCTTCTTCTTTTTTTTTTTTACTTAAGGTCAGCAAGAAAATTTCTTATTAAAAGGAATGAAAGAATTATAGGGCCAACAAGCCTCTATAAAAAGAAAGCCCTGAATCACCAACTCCACCTACGGCATCACCATCAGCAGAGAAGGGCGCAGGAAAAAAAATAAGCTAGAGATCAGCCTCCACCTCCACCTTCGGTATTGCCATCACCAGGGGAGAGACTGAGCCACTAAGTTATCAAACATAATATCTCAAAGAACTTTCAGCTTTCACAGAGATAGAACCAAGGTCTACTCGAAGCATCCCAATCGATCTCATTAGCTGAGAACCGAGGAGGGGAGCTCCAAACTACTGAAGAATGTGTTGCAGCTGCATGCCTCGCAAACCCATCTACCACAATGTTAACTCTTGGAATCAGTGACTTATGGACATTGGATTATGTTCAATACTCCAAGATGTAGAGCCATTTCTGATGGAATACCCATGGAATATCTTTTCTTTCAATAGACCCCACCACTGCTTTGGACTCAAATTCCACTTCTAACCAAGACAGGTTCAGTTGCATGGAGATTTTTATTGCTTCAAGGAAAGCCGCCATCTCAGCCCAGTAGTTAGTGGTAATCCCTTCAAAGGAAGAAAAGCAGCACATAGTATAGCCTAAATGGTATCGAATAATTCCTTCTATGACGCAAATCCCGAATTACCTAGAGAACAACCGTCAATATTAATTTTATAGCAATCCCTTCAGAGACTCCTGCTGTCATCTTCAATTTGGACAGGAATCAGGATAATGTGGTATTTCATATCTAAGGTTAACAAGGAATGGCCAGTCAATAAGACTTTGGAAGGACATGGGAGTTTTGAGAATAGTGATATAAAGGTGCAGGATTTAATAGAAATGGAAAATGGCGCTTTCCTATGGTCAACTTTTCCCGGTTAAGTGTTGCATTTGATGAAGCATCTCGAATAAAATAACCTCAATATAATATTGAGGATAAGTGCGAAGCTGTAAAACATCATGGAAGTTTACACCATATCGGCTTGGGATGAAATCTTTTGTCGTGATCCTAATGTACCTTGGTTCTCTATTGTGTGGGGCTCTCATTTGCAACCTAGAAAAGATGCTTTCTGGTGGAGATTAATGCATAGGAAACTTCCCATAGTTGATATCATTGGTATTAAAGGTATTCCCTTAGCCTCGATGTGCTCCTTATGTGGGAAAGCAAAAGAGTTATCACTTTTTTTTTTTGCTTAAGTCAGCAGTGGATTTCATTAAAATTGGAGAAAAAAGGATAACAATAGAATACTTATTAGATTGCTAATCTACCTTCAGCATGGCCATCAGAAGAAATAACAATCCAATAAAATTAAATTACACAAACCGATATCTCGGTCGTTGCTCAAAGTCCCAGTTCAAATCACAGTTTACAAACTGAGGAGCTGTGATCCAAACAGTAGAAGTTTTAGTTTTTGCAGCATGTTTTGCTAGTGTATCCACCACAACATTGATCTCTTTGTAACAATACAAGATTCTCCATATTATAATGTCCAGATACATTTTGAGAAATCGCCATTTTTGCTCATAACTCCATGGAATCACTCAGTTTCGAATACAGCTCACCACTGCTTGGGAGTCACTTTCAATCCACAATTTATCCACCCCTTTATCACTAGCAATTTGTAAACCATTGAAGAAAGCTGAGAATTCCGCCATATAGTTTGTTCTGATGACTACATATTGCGCGAAGTTTCCTAAAGGAGTACCCTCCTTATCTTGCATTACTCCACCTGCACCTGAACATGCTCATAACATCTTCTTAGAGTGTAGATTATCAGTGGATGTGTGGAGTAATTTTGTTGATTGTTTCGGTGTAATATAGTCCTGGCCGTCATCTATGTCAGAGCTGGTGCAATGGTGGGTGAGGAAGTGCAAAAAATTTTGGTGGCTAAGGATCCTTGGTCATCTAGATTTATTCTTGTGGCAGATAACATTTGGAGGGAGTGGAATGGAAGAAGATATGAAGGCTGTTGTAGAAGCAGTAGCCTTATATCTGACATGGTTAAAAGGGACTTTAAGGAAGTGTAACTGAATTTGAAAGATATAGTCAAGTCTCCAGGGGATCTCATGTGTTTTCGAAGACTTGGATTATAAGCGCTGCCCCCCATTAAAAGAACGGTCCTTGAAATCTATTGGTGCAAACCATCTACTGGTAGGATGAAGCTTAACATAGATGGGTGTTCACTTGGCAATCCAGGGAGAGCGGTGAGGGCGGAATCCTTCGAGACCACAAGGGTGATATTATCGGCTCATTTATATCTTTCCTTTGGATTCAAACCAACTATGTGGCTGAGTTTTGGGGTCTTCTGGAGGGTATATATTATGCCATTCACTACAGGGTGATAGCTTTATGGATTGAATCCAATTCGGTTGTGGTTTGTCACAACAGTGCATGCTAAGTCGATATCATGGTTTGTAATACAAGACTAGAATGTTGTGGAGGCTTACTTAAACTCAATCCTGGAAGATATTTCATTGCTATAGGGAGGGAAACCCAATAGCAGACTACCTTGCAAAAGAAGTTGTTAATTAATAACTTTGAGAAAGTAACTTGACCCCAAAAGTGCATTTACATGAGAACACTCCACACTTCTTTTACAAAGGATCGAGTTTCTACCAAAAAAAAAGTCAAAGGACCGAGTTTTCCTAAGACCATGGTGAATGAGAATTCCTTCAATACGGTGCTTCAAATAAGCATAGGGTTATCAAGAAAGTATTGGAGCAAAACATTAAAACCCTATAGGTGTTTGTGAACCGTAGAATGGTGGGGAAATCGTCCTCAATGGATGAGTGAGATTTTCTATCACATGGATTAATCCATTTACTATCAAATGACAAATAATAAAGATTTGTGCTTCATTAGACATAGTGATTTCTAGAAAGACCGATTACTTATTTTATATATATATATACTAGCAAAAATAAACGTGCAAATGCATGTTGGCGAAACATTTCTTTAGTGAGGCTTTAGGTTATAAAAAATACAAATAATAGTAGGAACTCCTTTGATAGCATTGATTCATATTTCTCAATGATATCCCATGATCGCAACAATTGGTTGAATCCCATGAAACCATTTCATAGAAGTTCATTGGTATCTTTTCTTTCCTCCAAGATTCCTTGTTTGATCAGCCCCTTAGAGGTAAAGTGCCTATCAAAATCTCTCAATCGATCGATCTTTCATCTTTCTAGCACAAATCAATAGCATTTTTTCACTTCGATCCAGTTATCATTGATCTTCTCGGTCCCTATTTTGTTTCTGCCTTCCCAAAATAAAGAGAGATCTACTACTTACTTCTCACGCAAACTTCCGACTTATACAATAGTCAATTCGCTAGCGTATCTTTTTGATCTCCTTCCCTCCCATTCATCAGATTTTTTTTCTTTGACCAATACAATAGTGGTTGCCAATCTTGAGGTCAAAGTTTCAGAGGAAACAAACACTAATAATAAGAATTAATGGACAACCCACCTGAAAGTACTATTAGAAGGTAGATTTGTTTAGCAGGGTGAATGATATGATCACTAAACAATCAAGTAAATTAACAACGAAAAAAAGAATAAAGAAAAACAATTCTTGTATGTGGTAACCCACTTCCAAATCTTTATCTTCCAAACCACAAAGGGTTAATAATTCATATTTCAACTGGTTTTCAATGTACACAAAAAATACAATTTCAAGAAAATAATGGGACAAAGTGGAAATAAGGGGAAGTCAATAATCAATACCTTTTTGGAACATAGACGGCACTCAATTGGGAACTCGCTGACCGTTGCACTCGATTAGAATATTCAAATAGAGCCAGTGTTCCAAAGTTGACGTAGAAGAAGCGTTATATTTTTTATGATTTTTATTCTAGAACAAAGATACGCCTAATGTGGAAGGGAGAGACGGATGCCAAAAAAAAAAAGTTAGTGGAGGGAGAAAAATATTTTGAGGAAGAAAAAAAGGAAAGTTTTTTTTGGTAGAAAGAAAATGGAAACTGGAAAGGAGGAGTTCGAGAAGTAACAAGAAGTGGAAAAGAGAGGAGGAGAGATCATGGACATCTGGAGAGTTTGGGGGAGAGAAGTTAAGTGGAATGAGTTTAAAAGAAAGTGGGATGAGTTTGAGAGAAATAAGGAAAATAGAGAAAATTATTTAGAAAAGTGGGGGGAATTTGAGAGAAACAAGAATAAATAAAAAGAAAATTTACGAAATTGAGATAATGGAGGAAGATGTATGAGAGTGTGAGTGAGAGTGAGAGTAAGAGAAAAAAGATAGATGGAGGAAGGGAGACTGTGAGTGAGTGAGTGAGTGAGTGTGGGTTGGTGAGAGAGGAGAAAAAAAATAAAAAAAAAGGGCTTAGATTGTATTGGTTATAAAAAAAAAATCTAATCAACTAAGGGAAAATAAGAGGAAAATAAATAGTAAAGGAAGAAGAAATTATGATGAAAGAACTAAAGCAAGACCAGTCCATCCCCAGTCCGAAACAGAATCAAAATCAAGTATTCTTAGATTAGGAACCAATGGGTGTTTGGTTCTTCATCCATGATCCAACCCTTCTATCTTTGGATTTTCTTTCTCTATTTCCCTTGTTGATCCCTTTTTTGAAGCTCAGATGATAAAGAAGTGAGTTATACAAGTTACAGACCTTAGAAGTCATAACTGAACATGCCATCTACTTAATAAAAGGCTGTCCTTAAATTCTCAATCTCTGTTCCAGCTGGCCTTGCCCTTCCCTGTTCGAATAGAATGT
This sequence comes from Macadamia integrifolia, assembly GCF_013358625.1. Classification (NCBI taxonomy): domain Eukaryota; kingdom Viridiplantae; phylum Streptophyta; class Magnoliopsida; order Proteales; family Proteaceae; genus Macadamia; species Macadamia integrifolia. The sequence goes on along the minus strand of NW_024868312.1, from coordinate 31,214 downwards.
CCGAATAATCTATTTAAGCTTGAGATGCAATGGAAATCCTTTCAATAATATGATTCTATTGAGTTTCAGTCAAAACCCAAAACCCACGTTTGTTTTTCTCTTGTGGGTCTGTAATATAGAATGTTTTTGAAGTGGGTGTTCATCGAGGAGAAGAGGGTTGATGGTGTTTACTTCATGTGATTTATCAGTTTCTTGTTGGGTTTTGGTTGTTGATGAGAATGGTGTCAATCATGTGTCGGAATTTGATATTAGCGGAGCTGGGTTAGATTTTGTTGCTTTTGGTTGCTCTTCTAGTCGATGTGGAACATCTTATGTTGGATTCTCCTTCAGTAACTACACAAAGGAAATAGCTATGAGTGTTAATAGAGGATTCTGAACCCAAAAATTAATATACTGTTGGTGTATGATGTCTTGTATTCCATCACAGTTTATTTGAGGGCAATTGTAGTTTAATCCGGATTAGGGTGGCAATTGTAGTTTAATCCGGATTAGGGTTTTTTTCGCTATATATTTGTAGCGAGGGTTTCTTTCTCTGTAATGCAAGCAATACTGAGAGGTGTGAGGACGAGCGTTGTAACCCTATTCTCCATTGATAGTGAAGCAGAATCTCATCTCACCGAGGACGTAGGCAACCTTGTCGAACCTCGTAAAATCCGTGTGCATTGCTTATTTTGTTTTTCCATTATCTTCTTCATCGTTTTAGGGTTGCTTTTCTACAAATTGGTATCAAAGCTCTAGGTTTCCGTTTTCTAGGGTTTACTATCACGATGGCAGGGAAGGGATCAAATGTCAAGTATGACATCGAGAGGTTTAATGGGAAGAACAATTTCACCCTCTGGCGTCAAAGGATGAAGGATCTTCTGATACAGTAAGGTTTGGCGAAAACGTTGTTGGGGAAGTCGAAGAAACCTACAAAAATTACTAACGAAGATTGGGAAGAGATGGAGGAAAAGGCGGTAAGTGCTATTCGATTAAATCTTTTTGATGATGCCCTACAATATGTTGTGGGTATCGAATCTGCACCGCAGTTATGGGTGAAACTTGAAAGCATCTACATGACGAAGTCCTTAACGAACAAGTTGTTCGTGAAGAAGCAATTGTATTCTCTACAGATGGAGGAAGGTACGGATCTATTAGAGCATCTTAACATGTTCAATCAGATCGTAAGTAAACTTGCAAACCTGGAGGTTAAGATCGAGGATGAAGACAAGGCGTTACTGTTACTGTCGTCGCTCCCAGAATCATATGATCACCTAGTAACGACTCTCTTGTACGGGAAGGAGACCCTTGAGATGGATGAAGTCGCAGCTGCCCTCATGTCCAATGATACAAGGAAGAAGGCCAGTAGTACAAAATCTCAAGGAGAAGGTCTTTTCGGAGGTGACAAGGAGATAGAAAGAGGGAGACCAAATCAGAAGGGATTTGGGAAGAGTCGATCGAAATCAAAAAGGGCAAAGACCAAGGTCTCTTGTTACTATTGCAAGAAGGAAGGTCATCTGAAGAGAGAGTGCTTGAAGAGGAAGGCAGACTTAAAGAAGAAAGGTGTAGATAAGGCATCTGAGGAAGCTAGCGTGGCTGACAGTTCAGATGGAGATGATGGAGATGTACTCTCTATATCATCAGATAAGAATCAACCTTCTGATTCTTGGATTTTAGATTCTGGATGTTCATATCACATGTGTCCACATAAGGATTGGTTTGATACATATCAACCATATAATGGTGGGTCTGTCCTAATGGGGAATGATGCTATATGCAAGACCATTGGGATAGGCACTATCAAAATCAAGATGTTTGATGGGATAGTAAGAACCTTAGCAGATGTAAGATATGTACCAGAATTAAGAAAAAACTTAATATCTTTGGGGGCACTTGACTCAAATGGCTACAAGTACATAGCAGAAGATGGAGTTCTCAAAGTTATTAAGGGTGTAATGGTTGTCATGAAGGGACAGCTAATAGGAAACCTATACAGACTCATAGGGAGCACAGTTATAGGTGGAGCATCTGTGACTACAGATGCAGTATTTGATACAGATGATACATATCTGTGGCATATGCGGTTAGGGCATATAGGAGAAAAAGGATTGATGGAGCTTCATAAAAGAAAAATGTTGAAGGGAGTAAAAACTTGTAAACTGAACTTCTGCAAGTACTGTGTGTTCGGAAAACAGTGCAAGGTTAGTTTCAAAATTGCAAAACATAAGAGTAAAGGAGTGCTTGATTATGTACACAGCGATGTATGGGGTCCTTCAACAACAAAATCTAAAGGTGGGGCAGAATACTTCGTGACCTTTGTTGATGATTACTCAAGGAAAGTTTGGATCTACTTTATGAAGCATAAAAGTGAGGTGTTCACTAAATTTAAGGAATGGAAGGCTGAGGTAGAAAGGAAGACAGGAAAGAAAATTAAATATTTGAGAACAGATAATGGAGGAGAGTACACATATAAGCCATTTCTAGAATTGTGCAAAGCTGAAGGGATTACACGTCACTTCACGGTTCCAAAGACACCACAACAAAATAGTGTAGCTGAAAGGATGAACAGAACACTTCTAGAAAGAGCTCGGAGTATGAGGCTGAATGCAGGGTTGAGCAAGAGATTTTGGGCAGAAGCAGTGAACATGGCATGTTTCCTCATCAATAGGTCTCCATCAAAGGCGATTGATTGTAAAATTCCTGAAGAGGTATGGACAGGAAAACCAGTAGATTATTCTATTCTAAAAATATTTGGTTGTCCAGCCTATGCACATGTTGAGAGTGAGCAGCGTTCCAAGTTAGACTCAAAGTCTAAGCAGTGTATCTTTCTTGGTTTTAAGAAAGGTGTAAAGGGATTCAAGTTCACAGAAGGTTGTGGTTAGTAGAGACGTTGTGTTTGATGAGTCTCCTGTAGTAAAGTCAAATTACAATTTACAAGCAGTTGGTGAAAATAAAGAAGGTTCTATTGTGCAGGTGGAGTTAGGTGAGTTAGAAACAACAGGAGAGAATGAGTCATCAAGTGACTTACCAGGACAACATGAAGCAGTAGAAGTTCCCTATACTATGGCAAAGGGTAAAGGGAAGCATACTCACAAAGCACCCATGAGATACGGGTTTGAGGATATGGTTGCCTATGCCCTCACTGTAGGTACAGGTGATCCATCTTCCTACCATGATGCTTTGAGTGCTGCACAGCATGATAAATGGATGACAGCTATGATGGAGGAAATGGAATCTCTACAGCAGAACAAGACTTGGGAGATTATAGAAAAACCCAAGGGAAGAAAAATCATTGGGTGTAAATGGGTCTTTCGTAAGAAAGAGGCAGCATCTGAGAAGAAGCGTGAAAGGCATAAGGCCATACTTGTAGCCAAAGGCTATGCACAGAAGGAGGGGATAGACTACAATGAAATATTCTCTCCAGTGGTGAAACACACTTCGATCAGGGTACTACTTGCTTTGGTGGCCATGTATGATTTAGAGCTTGAACAACTTGATGTGAAAACTGCATTTCTTCATGGTGACTTGGAGGAACAGATTTACATGGAGCAGCCTTAAGGTTTCAAGGTGCAGGGAAAGGAAGACCATGTTTGTCTGCTTAAGAGGTCGCTTTATGGCCTTAAGCAATCTCCTAGGCAGTGGTACAAGCACTTTGATTCCCACATGATGAAGATTGACTACACAAGAAGTGAGTATGATAGTTGTGTTTATTATAAAGTGTCAAGTGATAATTCCATTATTTTGTTGATGCTTTATGTTGATGAC
>NW_024868312.1:0-27059 GCF_013358625.1 Macadamia integrifolia | reverse complement strand
TTTAGTAAGAAAAGGAAAGAAAAAGTTTTAATTAAAAATAGAAAGTCGATAAAATCTTTTGAGAGTGGGAGTGAGAGAAAGAGTTTTAGTAAAAAAAATGGAAAGAATAATGGGCAAAATCGTGAGAGAGAGAGAGAGAGAGAGAGAGAGAGAGAGAGAGAGAGAGAGAGATAAATAATATTTAAATATTATAAAAATATAATAATATAAAGGATACCAACAATTTAAGAAAATATAAATAAATGAAAAGAAGAGATAATGAAGGAGAAATAGTGTGAAAATGAGAGAGAAAGAGAGAGAGATAAATAGTATTTAAGTATTATAAATATAAAAATATAATAATAATACAAAGGGTACCAATAATTAAGAAAATAAAAAAAAATGAAAAGAAGAGATAATGAAAGAGAAAGGACAAAAATTGTCTAAGTGAAAGATTTGCAACTTCGTATTTTTATATAATAGTATAATATAGTATGATATATAAAACATGTATTTGCTAATATATATACATATATATTATTTTATTTATTTTTTCTTTTTTTTTTAATGAATTAAGATACTTTGTAAAATAAAAGAAGGTGTCACGTACATGGTACGTTGGTGTGACAAAAACAATACCGGAATCACAGACATACTTTAGAGGAAAAAAAAATTGGATTAGGCTCGTCTCCAACGACTGGCATTTCAACGAACGTCTACTGATTTTGTCAATGTTTGACAAGTAAACTTCGACAAATCCAATGGCTGAATGGCTTCGACCATTCTCTCCACTCATTGAACGATTGTGATCCGTTGCTGTCTCCTCGGAAGACCGAGGAGTAGTTAAAAGACCAAGAAACCAAGAGTGAGAAGAAAATAGTTAATCATAGAAGAGTGGTATTTCAGTATAACACCTCAGGGGAGTCATGGCGCAGTATCGAATCACTACCTCACCTCGGATCATTCACTACCATGATTACCCAATGTTGAAAGTCGTCGCAACGATCCAAGAAGTTAATCAATAAACTAATTCTGAATCATACACTATATATTTTATCTTCAAGTAGAGGCTCGATTGACGAAGAAGAGTTGGAATGAAAATTGGAAATAGGATATCTGTTCGAAGAGCTTTACAAGTAGTGGAGTATGAAATCTTCTTCTAATCGGAAAATAAAGAAATGCGACCATGCGACTCCTTTTCAGAAGCTCTCTGTTTTTGATTGGTCTCTGCTGAGTATTATATTTTGGGAAAAAAGGTGGGAAATAGAACTGAAAAAGGTTTCTGGTTCATTTCTGGTAATTTTAGCAGGACGACAGATCATTCTCCAACTGTAATGCAAGTGTTTCAGAGTCCTCTGTTTTGCCTTCAACCCCAAGGTGATGCATTTACAAGAAGATCAGTTTTTGATTCAATTTTGATTGGTTGTTAGGGTTTTAGCATGTTTGAAGAGGGAAAGACGAAAAAATAGAGGAAAAAGAGCTTATAGGTTCCTTTTTCTAGTTGAATGAACCATGTCATATAATTATTCCAATACTAAAACGCAGTTGGCTGGAATCTCAAATGTGACTGATTACAGGCATTGACCTGGGAAAATTTACCTGAGAACATTCTTTTCGGACTGCCCTTTTGCTACCATACCTTTCCAAGCCCACCCACCGCCTCTTCTCGCATTGGCTATTTAGTTTTCTTATAAAATCATTTCATTTCTTGCCCCAACCAACCTTCCTAAACAACCCAGGCATTTCTGTATAGCTCCAAGTAAAGCAATCCTGAAATGCCAAGGTTGGATTCCAATGTGGCAATACATAAGTTAGCAATATCTCCTGACATTTTGCCAGTCAAACAGCCACAGTGCAAGTTTCACCCTGAGTTGGCGGAGCGTAAAAACAGAAGAAGTACAGAAGTCGAAGGATGCTCAGAGAGAAAGCAAGTGATCGTCCTTTGCATTCGTTCAGTGAGAGGAGAGAAGGGTCGAAGCCGTTCAACTGTTAGATTCATCGAAGTCCACGTATCGAACAACATTAAAATCGGTGGATCAGTCGTTGGAGACGAGCTGGATCCAAAAGTATCATCGGTCTAGATTCTTGTGATGGATTGAAATTTGAGCATCACTGTCACCAAAAAAAGGGACATAAATTGAATAAGAAAAAAAAGAAAAGAAAAAGACATTATTGAGACTTTGCTGCTACCACTAACATTGATTGAGACTTTAACTTTATTGCCTTTTCTTTTGGTAAGGGTCTCAACTCTACTGCAGCCACGTGATACTGTCATACTGATGGGTGAAACTTTGCACTGAGTACTTTACTTATTGTTGCTTTATTGGTGCAAGTTGTAAGTTATGGATGATTGACTCCACTACCCAATAAGTCTTTCTTAACCCTTATTTCTTTCCACTGTTTTGAATACTATCTGCTTCCTTTCCTCTTTGTACCGTCTACTGAATTTCTGCTAGCTTCTTGTTTACAAGGAAAAATGGCTAAGAGAGATTATGCAGCTGGTAAAGAATTGATCTCTACCACTCTCCACTGTCTTCAGTTTATGTTTTCTTCTTGCTTTCTAATGGATTTTTGGTTTATGCAGGTGATAAGAAGTTGATGATCTCTACCACTCTTGGACGACGAGGTGTTCAGGAATATGAAGAGCTTCAACGTATTGTGAGGGAGACCAAAGTGAAACTTATGGATCTGGAAAGGAAGGAGTTGGAAGATGGAGGAGTATGGATGTCGTTGAAGAAGATTAAAGAATTATATTATGAAGCAGATGATGTGTTAGATGAGTTGTTATATGAAGCCATGAGAATTCGAAAGTACATGATGACCAGAAAGGTATGCAGTATTAATTCCTTGCCTATACTGCACTTGTTCCACCCACTTTTATTAATATTCCATCATAGAATGTCTTGTAAAATCAAGGATTTGAATGGAAAATTGCTAGATGAGAAAGAAAAAATGGAAATGAAATTCCCCCAAGAAATATATGAAATTGGCCCAATACCTATCACAACTGAAATTGATTTTCCTTCTGACTTATATAGAAGGGGTCTGATGGAGAAAATAAAAGTAAGGGAGGATGACAAAGGAAAGACTGTTAAGATGTTAAAGGATCAAAATGAAGAAATGTTCTCTGTCATCCCTATAGTGGGGTGGGAAGGTGTTGGCAAGACAAAACTAGTAAAGCAGATTTTCAATGATGAGTCAATAAGCTCACAATTTGATCTGAAATCTTGGGTTTCTGTGTCATCTGAGAAGGGGTTTGATGTGAAAAGTATTGTGAAAGAAATAATTGAAAAGACTCCTGGAAGAATTAGCATGGGTGATTTAGAAGATTGGGATTATTTACAGCATATGTTGGAAGAGATTTTGAGTGGAAAAAGGTTTCTACTTGTATTGGATGATGTGTATACAAGTGGCTTTGATGAAGAAAAATGGAAAATTTTTAGAGCTTTGTTAAGAGTTTGCTCCGAAGGGAGCAAAATTATTGTAACAACACCATTTGAAGAAGTCGCATCAATAATGGGAACAGTTCCTCTCATAAGGGGGACAGTTCCTTTAATTATGGAGACATGTAGTAGTGATGAAGAAAGGTGGGAATTGTTCTGCAGAGAAGCATTTGGGATAGGAGGTGCAGAGAAGAGTGAAGATCTAGTCAGAATAGGATTGGGACTTGTTAAGGAATGCCTAGGTAATCAATTTGAGTTATCAATGCTAGGTGGGATGATGCACTTCAAGAAAAATATAGAAGAGTGGGAAACTGTCCTAAACACTATGAAAGCACGTAGGAATAAAGATATAGAGATTTCAACACTAAAGATTTGTTACAATGACATGGAGTCACCATTGAAACGATGCTTTGCATATTGTTCAGTATTTCCCAAGAATTTTATAATTGAAAGAAAGACATTGATTCAGCTATGGATGGCTGAAGGTTTCTTAGAAGAAGAAGACATTAATGGTGGAGGTGTAAATTTAATGGAAGATATTGGTGATGATTATTTTAATTCATTGGTGCAGAGGTCTTTCCTTCAAGTTGTTCAAAAGGATGATAATGGTGAACCATTAGAGTGCAGGATGGATGACATTTTACATGATATTGCACAGAACAAACTCTGGAGATATGAAGCCACGGTTGTGGATAATGTTCGGACATTTCTTCGGTGTCCTAATAATATTTTTTCTTATGGTCCACTGTCATTAAAGTTCAAGAGCCTGCGTGTACTAGAACTTAGACACCTCAACAAAGATGTGTTGCCGTCCTCAATTGGAGAGTTAATGCACTTGAGGTATCTTGATCTTTCCCATGGTAGATTGAAAGCATTACCTGCCACCATTTCCAATCTCCACCATTTGCAAACTTTGAAGCTGTTACATTGTAAATATCTTCAAAAATTGCCCAAAGGAATAACAAAACTGATCAACTTGAGGCATCTAGAAATTGAAAGAAGTCTCGACACTCCAAGAGGTTTAGGGAAACTGAGTAATCTTCAAACGTTCACTTCATTTAAGGTGGGCAACGATGTTACTACTGAAGCTGCAGATATTGAAGAACTGAGAAATCTAGAACAACTTGGAGGAAGGTTGAATTTAATTGGTCTCAACAATGTGAAAGATGGAGAAGATGCTAAAGCAGCAAATTTCAAGGAGAAAAGAAGAATCCAGGAGTTGACATTAGAATGGGAATCAGATTGGCATGTTTGTACTTATGAAGATAGTATGAAACAAGACGGCATATTAGAGGAGCTCCAACCTCATCAAGATCTGTTTGTTCTAAGGATAGTACGTTTCAGTGGCACCAAGCTCCCTACATGGTTGAATTATGGGAGTTCGCATCTTTCAAAATTACGTGAACTGTGTATTTACTCATGTCACCATGTAAAGGCTTTAGATCTGACAGGCTTGAGGTCTCTTCAGGAACTGAAGATTTTATATTGTAATAGTCTACAGTATGCAAGAGTCGAGGGTCTCACGGACTTGAAACTTCTGGAATTCAAGGGATGCGAAAAGCTGAAATCTCTTGTTGGAGTGGAGGAGGCAAATCAAGAAGAGCATCAAGTGGGTTCTTCACGAGACGAGCACATGTACAACAATCCCAATCTTCTTATTCTTGCAAAGATAAGGATAGAAAGTTGCGATCATCTTGCAACTTTTCCAGAGAATCTCCTGCAATCATTGACGACACTCGAGATAAAAAATGCAAATCGAATTCCAGACGGCATAGAACAGCTCCCATCTATTCAACACTTTGTGATTAGGCAATGCCCTAAGCTCATGTTTTTATCAGAAGAGATACAACACTGGATAAAGCTGCAAACAGTGAGTATAGTTGCTTGTGCAAATCTAAGGGCTTTGCCAAGGGGCATTGTGGAACTTACATCACTTCAAGTACTGGAGATTAATCGATGTGATTCCTTGGTCTCTTTTCCAGAAGAGATGCAACAATTGGCGTCATTAAAGACGTTGAAGATTGAGCAGTGTTCAAATTTGATGACTCTACCTGCTGGCCTAAGCAACCTCTCTTCGCTTGAAGTATTGGAAATTTCAAGTTGCAATAGCTTGATGTCATTGCCTGGAGGGATGCATCACTTAAAATCACTAGACATTCTGAAGATTAAAGGTTGTGATAATCTGAAAATTTTACCAGAAGAATTAGGCAACCCCTTAACCCTTCGTGTGTTGGTTATAATTGGTTGTTCTAATTTACAAGTTCTACCCAATGGTTTGGGAGAACTCCAAAACCTCCGTCTATTGGAAATAACTGATTGTTCCAATATAAAGGCTCTACCAAGGGGCTTGGGAAACCTCTCTTCACTTCGATCTCTGTACATCCAAAGATGCCTGAATTTGACGTTGTTCCCCGAAACTCTACGACACATGACATCCTTACAAGTACTTTGGTTGTTTGAGTGTCCTAAACTAAAACATTTGTTCAGTGCATTGGGATGTCTCTCAGCACTTGAGAAGTTGGCCATCTTGAGATGTCATAACCTCATGGAGCTTTTTCCAAAGGAGGACGAACTTGGGATTCAATCCTTGAACTCATTACAAGAGCTGACAATTTTGCATTGTTCAAAACTTGAAACCCTGCCGTATGGATTGGAGAACCTCTCATCACTGCAAGAGTTGGTTATTTGGAAATGCCCCCAATTGAAGTCGAATGTGATATCAAAACTGCAAAATAGAAAGTTACGAAATCTTTACATAACAGATTGTCCTCACCTGGGGACCATAGATGATGCGCCTTAATTCCTGTTAACATCGTCCTTACTCCTCCAGGCTACAGGTTCGTCTTCTCGTGCCTTCCACTCATTTATTTATTTCTAATTTTCATTTCTAACCAATGCTAAAAAATCTAGGGTTTGTTTATCTATTTATTTCTTCTTTCCCCTGCATTTTTCTCTGAATTTATATTTTGTTTGTTGTCAGAATTAAGAACGAGGATTGTTATGGATACAAAGTCGTCGTTCATGGGGTAACTCTCGTTGGCTTTTCCTCTTTAGTGAGATCTTAGTGAATTTTTGCTCTTACATTGAGATATAAACATATGGGTTTTCTTCTCCTATGTTAGTATGCAATTAATATTGATATTTGCCCTACCCACTCCCTTCTATGGAGCACATTTTCTTCTTGTGACATCCCGTTCAATTAAAATATTAATTTATGAAAAATTCAGGTTTTTTTTTTTTTTCCGCTAAGGGTCATGTATTTTTTTTTTTTTGCTAGAAATTCGTGTATATTAATGATAAAAGAAAAAAAATAAATAATGTAAAGAAAAAGAGGGAGGGAAGGAACCCACACCTCTCACATGGTAAAAAAGGGATTGTACGAATTCCACCTTTGGCATTGCCATCAGTAGAACAAGGCAAACACACTTAACAACCACAAAAAAATACTTAAGACTTGACGGGGCAGCTAAGGCTGACTAACCCAACCCACCTTCGGCATTGCCATAAGCAGGAAGAGAAGACCAGCAAAAGCGCCCACAGAAAGAGGAAAAAAAAATTAGCAGACATAATCAAAATATTTTGAATCTTGGCCGACGAGTAGCGTCCAAGAGGATCAGCTTGAGAAATTCCGAGGAAGGAGAAGTAGAAGAAGAGAAAAAGAAGGTAAGGATTGAACCTTTCTTCAATGGTTGATGTTGATGTTCCTTAGGATTGTATTTTCCATTGTAATCTTTATTTTTTCTCCTTGCTGATTCTTATTTTTTTATTATTATTTAATATTTTTCAAGAAATGAATTTCTTTATTATTCTCAAACTCTCACTCCCCCTTTTATGAATAATTAGTCTCTCTCTCTCTCTCTCTCTCTCTCTCTCTCTCTCTCTCTCTCTCTCTCTCTCTCTCTCTCTCTCTCTTCCTATCTTTTACTATATTCTTTCTTTATTAATTCTCTCTCAGTCTATCTTGCTATAATCTATCTCTTTCTATTTTTTTTACTTTAAAAAAAAAATCTATATCTTTCTGTATTCTCTCCCCTCAATTGCTTTTCTAATTTTCTTTAGTTTCTTTATCAATAAAAATTATTTACAAAAAAAAAAAAAAAAAAAAAAAAATTGTTTCCTTATTAATCGCCAACTCTCACACCCTCTTCACCCTAAAACTAATGTTTGGCCTTACCCACCAGCCCTTCTTTGTCTTCTTTGTCACGTCTTGTCTGGTTTAGTTGATCGATCATTTACCTTCGCAACTTCAACAATTGAAACTTTTCTTTTGACTACTCTACTTTTCTTTCTGCTAACTTCCTTCACCAAATCCACCATCCCAGATTCTCAATAATATCATAAAACCATAATACCATAATACCAATCCCACTACCTGTTTCTTTTCGAATCGAATTTCACTTCTCATTTTGCTACTTCTTTGTTCCTCTGTTTTTAGTCGCCCTTTAATAATGACTCAGCTATTCAGATCCAAGTCTTGTGAACTTGAAGGGGTGATGGCTTTGACTTCCTCTGTGTTGAGTCCTTCTCTATATCTCACTAACAGTGAAGATGAATAAGATGAAGAAGATGAAGAGGAAGAAGAGGAGGAGGAGGTGTTCGAAGAAGCAGACTACGATGAAGATGAAGAAAAACAATAAAGTGATGGGTGTTGTACGAAAACGATATCCACTCCATTGATCGTCACTGCGGGAGGGAGAGTGCGGAACAGTAGTAGAAAACATCAGCATCACCAGTTCCTAGTTCTGGCAGTTTTGGTTGCGGTGCTGAGAAAAAGTCATTGGCCACCTATAGTGTGGTGAGGGAGGATATTGATTCCATGGATATCGAATGGCCGGTTGATGTCCGCCATGTCTCCCACGTCATTTTTGATCGATTCAACAGTTTTCTTGGTTTTCCCGCTGAGTTCGAGCCCGAGGTTCCCAGGAGGGTCCCCAGTGCCAGGTTAGTACTCCCCAATTCTCTCTCTCTCTCTCTCTCTCTCTCTCTCTATATATATATATATATATATGTAGAAACGCAACCCTAAAACGATGCAGAAGATAATGGAAAAACAAAACAAACAATGCACACAGATTTTACGAGGTTCGGCAAGGTTGCCTACGTCCCCGGTGAGATGAGATCCTGCTTCACTATCAATGGAGAATAGGGTTACAACGCTCTTCCTCACACCTCTCCATATTGCTTGCATTACAGAGAAAGAAACCCTCGCTACAAATATATAGCGGAAAAAAAACCCTAATCCGGATCAAATTACAATTGCCACCCTAATCCGGATTAAACTACAATTGCCCTCCAATAAAAAATTCGAGCGGGGGGTTGTACCTCATTAGAGGCACAAACCCGCACCTGTTTGGTGCGTCCCTCATCTTCAACAATGAGTAATATTAATCAAGTCCAAACAGGACTCGAACTTCTCTGTAGTAACTGGCTTTGTAAACATATCTGCAGGATTGAGATCTGTATGAATTTTTCTCAAGTGAATACTGCCTTCTGACACAAGCTCCCTGATCTTGTGAAATCTCACATCAATATGCTTTGTCCTTGCATGAAACACCTGATTCTTTGCAAGATGTATGGCACTTTGACTGTCACAGTGTAACACTGTACCTCCTTGCTCCAACCCCAACTCACGAACCAGTCCAGCCAACCAAACTCCTTCCTTGGCAGCCTCAACTGCTGCCATGTACTCTGCCTCTGTAGTGGACAATGCAATTGTAGACTGAAGCATCGCCCTCCATGATATAGGTCCACAGCCAATGTAAACACATACCCTGTAGTAGACCTCCTCTTATCTAAATCACCAGCATAGTCAGAATCAACATAACCTGCCAATTCTGTAGAACTTCCCTTGCCACTGAACATAACACCTATATCTTTAGTCTTGCTCAAATATCTGAAGATCCACTTAATTGCATTCCAATGCTCCTTCCCTGAATTACTCATGTATCTGCTAACAACACTGACTGCATGAGACAAATCCGGCCTGCTACAAACCATAGCATACATGAGACTCCCAACTGCGCTAGCATAAGGGACTTGAGACATCTGCTCCCCCTCCTCATGTGTTGTAGGGCATTCCCTTTCAGATAACTTGAAGTGACCAGCTAACGGAGTGCTAACCGGCTTGGCATTTTCCATATTGAAACGCTCTAGCACCTTTTCAATATACCTCTTCTGAGTTACCCAAAGTTTACATGCATTTCTATCTCTAAGGATTTCCATGCCAAGGATCTTCTTAGCGGCACCAAGATCCTTCATCTCAAATTCAGCACTCAACAAAGACTTCAAAGAGGCTATATCATGTTTGTTCTTTGCAGCAATGAGCATGTCATCAACATAAAGCATCAACAAAATAATGGAATTATCACTTGACACTTTATAATAAACACAACTATCATACTCACTTCTTGTGTAGCCAATCTTCATCATATGGGAATCAAAGCGCTTGTACCACTGCCTAGGAGATTGCTTAAGGCCATAAAGCGACCTTTTAAGCAGACAAACATGGTCTTCCTTTCCCTGCACCTTGAAACCTTCAGGCTGCTCCATGTAAATCTGTTCCTCCAAGTCGCCATGAAGAAATGCAGTTTTCACATCAAGTTGTTCAAGCTCTAAATCATACATGGCCACCAAAGCAAGTAGTACCCTGATCGAAGTGTGTTTCACCACTGGAGAGAATATTTCATTGTAGTCTATCCCCTCCTTCTGTGCATAGCCTTTGGCTACAAGTCTGGCCTTATACCTTTCACGCTCCTTCTCAGATGCTGCCTCTTTCTTACGAAAGACCCATTTACACCCAATGATTTTTCTTCCCTTGGGTTTTTCCACAATCTCCCAAGTCTTGTTCTTCTGTAGAGATTCCATTTCCTCCATCATAGCTGTCATCCATTTATCATGCTGTGCATCACTCAAAGCATCATGGTAGGAAGATGGATCACCTGTACCTACAGTGAGGGCATAGGCAACCATATCCTCAAACCCGTATCTCATAGGTGCTTTGTGAGTACGCCTCCCTTTACCCTTTGCCACAGTATAGGGAACTTCTACTGCTTCATGTTGTCTTGGTAAGTCACTTGATGACTCATTCTCTCTTGTTGTTTCTAACTCACCTAACTCCACCTGCACAGTAGAACCTTCTTTATTTTCACTAACTGCTTGTGAATTGTAATTTGACTTTACTACAGGAGACTCATCAAACACAACGTCTCTGCTAACCACAACCTTCTGTGAACTTGGATCCCACAACTTGAATCCCTTTACACCTTTCTTAAAACCAAGAAAGATACACTGCTTAGACTTTGAGTCTAACTTGGAACGCTGCTCACTCTCAACATGTGCATAGGCTGGACAACCAAATATTTTTAGAATAGAATAATCTACTGGTTTTCCTGTCCATACCTCTTCAGGAATTTTACAATCAATCGCCTTTGATGGAGACCTATTGATGAGGAAACATGCCATGTTCACTGCTTCTGCCCAAAATCTCTTGCTCAACCCTGCATTCAGCCTCATACTCCGAGCTCTTTCTAGAAGTGTTCTGTTCATCCTTTCAGCTACACCATTTTGTTGTGGTGTCTTTGGAACTATGAAGTGACGTGTAATCCCTTCAGCTTTGCACAATTCTAGAAACGGCTTGTATGTGTACTCTCCTCCATTGTCTGTTCTCAAGTATTTTATTTTCTTTCCTGTCTTCCTTTCTACCTCAGCCTTCCATTCCTTAAATTTAGTGAACACCTCACTTTTATGCTTCATGAAGTAGATCCAGACTTTCCTTGAGTAATCATCAACAAAGGTCACGAAGTATTCTGCCCCACCTTTAGATTTTGTTGTTGAAGGACCCCATACATCGCTGTGTACATAATCAAGCACCCCTTTACTCTTATGTTTTGCAGTTTTGAAGCTAACCTTGCACTGTTTTCCAAACACACAATACTTGCAGAAGTTCAATTTACAAGTTTTTACTCCCTTCAACATTTTCCTTTTATGAAGCTCCATCAATCCTCTTTCTCCCATATGCCCTAACCGCATATGCCACAGATAGGTATCATCTGTATCATCTGTATCAAATACTGCATCTGTAGTCACAGATGCTCCACCTATAACTGTGCTCCCTATGAGTCTGTATAGGTTTCCTGCTAGCTGTCCCTTCATAACAACCATTACACCCTTAATAACTTTGAGAACTCCACCTTCTGCTATGTACTTATAGCCATTTGAGTCAAGTGCCCCCAAAGATATTAAGTTTTTCCTTAATTCTGGTACATGTCTCACATCTGCTAAGGTTCTTACTATCCCATCAAACATCTTGATTTTGATAGTGCCTATCCCAATTGTCACACCCCGTTCGCACTGAACCGGAGCGGTGACCGAGTTAACACCGGTTAACCCAAACCTGCCAGGATCATCAGACACTGTATTCCACCACAGCATACACACACTAACATCAACTCATCAAAACAGCGGAAGACTAAGTTTTACCTGTAATAATTCCCATATACCTGATACCCAAATGGCGATACCATAATTATATACATTTGGGCCCGAAGGCATGATATATATACACAAAAAGAATAAAGTTTGAATATCAATTATATACAGGAAATTATCAAAAACATCAGAGTACGCAGCCCGGCATCGGTATCAAGGTTGGAGCTCAGCTCGGCCTCAGAACCGCTGCCCCGCAACACAGCTCTCACACGCGCAGTCTACGCCGTGCTCAAACTCCTCAGGGGTCCACCAGTCCTCCTCAGGAAACTCGACTGTGGGACCCACCCCCTGCTCCTCAGATGCATGACCTGCAAAATCATCTAAAAAGGGGTGTACACGTGGAATGAGCTCACTAGCTCAGTAAGTAGAGAGGTGGACCACACACAACAGTCCACACATCACAACACATCATATGCACTACATGCCATGCAAATCATTTTAGATCACATACACCTAATCAACATTACT
The DNA here is from genome assembly GCF_013358625.1 of Macadamia integrifolia. Classification (NCBI taxonomy): domain Eukaryota; kingdom Viridiplantae; phylum Streptophyta; class Magnoliopsida; order Proteales; family Proteaceae; genus Macadamia; species Macadamia integrifolia. The sequence continues at coordinate 14,682 of NW_024868312.1, read as the reverse complement.
AAGTCTTTGGTTTTAGTGCTACTACAACCACAGTGCGCGTATACTCCGGGTACGAGCCGCGAACTCCCTCCCGCGATACGCCCATAGGGCTGTTGGAGAAGGCCCACCGTGAGTACTCGGAAAAAAATAAAGACAATGCCGTCCACCGGCTCTCAACAGAAATGTAAATAAATTAAATGACAGTGCTGACTCCAGCAATTTAAAAGCAGTACGATTGGCCCTCTTGAAATACCACCGGGGTTGCCGGCTGTCCTACACGACTCGCCGGGCGTAATGCCTAACCGCCACAGTGTCCGACAACCGCGACCCCTGCTTCCCCCCAAATGGCAACCCAACACCTCAACCCCTGTTGGGAAGGGTCGTAGCACGGGATGGTGAGAATCCTAATACCGCATGCTCCTATATGCAGTACGACTGCATAGTGCCACCGTGTCCCATACCACGGGCCACCAATGCATTCGTTTCCAAGCCGACCACGGCATCTAGTCTATCAAGGTATTATGCAACATGATGTACACATTCAACATATAACATCACATTCAATTTGCATTTGAAAAGTAAACATAGCATATATGCACATCAATGAGTGAAATGACTAATCTATATAGCGCATTCATGATGACATGACTAAATTAGATATAGTTATATGAATGCCAAACAAATACCTTGAAATAGGCCAAACGTCCTCTCTCCACTTACCTGTAGCGTACAAGGATTCCCGTTCGGTACGGGCGAGATCCGGAGCGAATCGGGAAGGCTTTGGTGAACCTAACAAAATTGAGTGGGGTTAGTACTTCACCAATTTAGAATCAAAATTAATGAAATCCGACGTCAAAATCGTGTTTAGAACGTCGAAAGAAGGTCCCATGTCCGATTTGGGCTCAATCGGACCTAAGAATCACATTCTGTCCACTCGGGTGGGTCACTCAGGTGGGTTGTCCACCCACCGGTCCAACCCGCCGGTTTGGGACCGGCGGGTAGGGACCCGCCGGTAGGACCCGCCGGTCCTACCCGCCAGTTTGGCCAGGGACCCCCTGGTCCTCTCGGGTGGGTGTCTCAGGTGGGTAGGGACCCACCGGTTGTACCCGCCGGTTTTGGCGGAAAAACCCCAGTTTCTTCTCATCTTCCTCCATTCCTTGGGGACCCAAATGGGGCTTTTCTCAACCCATTCTTCACACCTTTAGAGTCCTATAGGATGGTTCTAGCTTAGATTTAAGTTAGATTCAAGTGAGGGGAACCATCTTACCTTCTTTGCTCAAGAATGACTTCAAACCCTTCAAATCACTTCCAACTCACAATGCTCCTTCTACCTTGTCAATATCTCTTCAAATCCTTCAAGATCAACACATAAATCATCTATTAAACCTTAGATCCATCATTCCAAGAGGTGTTTACAAGATCTTAAGAAATCATACTCGAACCAAGGGTTTAAAGCGTGGGTTTGGCGAATGTTTATAAAACCCAGCTTTTCTTACCTCCAACTGTAGATCTCGAGTTGAAGATTACTCTCCCGGCACCGGAATGGCAAGATCGAGCTTCAGCGCCGCTGAAATCCTTCCTTTCTTCTTCTTCCTTTCTTCTTCTTCCTTTCTTCTTCCCTTTCTTTTTCTCTCTCCTCTTTACTTTTCTCACCAAACGTACGAGGGTAATAGATGGAAAGAAAAGAAGTCATAAAGCTTTATATACTATTCCTACTTAAGTGAATAGTGATGGATGGGTCACTCAGGTGGGTGGGTGTACCCACCTGACATACCCATCCAAGAGTCAAAACTTGGGATTTTGACCGGGCTCGGACCTCGGCTCGGACCCTACCCCAAGCATACAATGTAACATACGTATATAACCTTAAAATACGGATATAATACCTGTTCTACCCGTACATAGCCTTATGGTAGGTGCACGTACACGGTTTGGGCACTCCCGTCTCTTCTGGCACTGGCTCGGACTTGTCGGGCCAGCCGGTGTTTAAGGTCACCCGTGCCATCATAGCCCATAAGGAACCCGCTCTAACATCCTCTAGCTCGGTTCCTACATGGTTAAACCGGTTCAACCGTGAAATCAGACCGGGTTTAAGAAGCGGGATATTACATTACCCCCCCCTTCTGAAAAATTTCGTCCTCGAAATTGCGTACCTGGTTGATCAAAAAGATGAGGGTACTTGGCTCGCATTTCTTCTTCTACCTCCCAAGATGCTTCTTCAAGTGAATGATTAGCCCATCGCACCTTTACATAGGAAATGGAGCGGTTACGAAGGGTTTTCACCTTCCGGTCCAAAATTTCAGCTGGCTGTTCTGTGTAGGTCATATCAGCTTCTAGGTACCCTGGTTCCACGGGTAGTACATGAGATGGATCATGCACGTACTTCTTCAGCATGGATATATGGAATACATTGTGAACATTTCCAAGCGAAGGTGGCAGAGCAAGCATGTAGGCTACTGAGCCAACCCGGGACAAGATCTCAAATGGTCCCATGTATCTTGGGCTCAACTTCCCCTTTCTGTGAAACCTTTGCAAACCTTTAGTAGGAGAGATCTTGAGAAATACCTTTTCTCCTGGCTGAAATTCAATCTCCTTCCTGCGGGTGTCTGCATAGCTCTTTTGACGGGACTGAGCTGCTTTAATCCGTTCTCTAATAACGTCGACTTTGTCACAAGTCATCTGGATCATCTCAGGTCCTAACATTCGACGTTCACCTACCTCATCCCAATACAAAGGAGTTCTGCACTTTCTACCATATAACGCCTCATATGGAGCCATCCCAATTGTAGCTTGGTAACTGTTGTTATATGCAAACTCCATAAGAGGTATATATTCTTCCCAACTGCCACTCATCTCCATTGCACATGCCCTGAGCATGTCTCCTAATATCTGTATGGTTCGCTCCGACTGACCGTCTGTGGGTGAAAAGCTGTACTCAAATTCAGCTGTGATCCCAAGGCACGCTGTAAGCTTTTCCAAAATCTGGAAGTGAACCTTGGGTCCCTATCTGAAAAAATGCTCACTGGCACTCCATGTAAACGCACTATGTTATCCATGTAAAGTTGTGCTAGTTTGGGCATGGAGAACTTGGTTTTGATAGGAATGAAATGAGCAGTCTTGGTAAGCCGATCCACAATCACCCATATCGCATCCATTCCCTTAGGTGTACTTGGTAGTCCGGTGACGAAGTCCATTGTAATCCTTTCCCACTTCCATTCTGGTACTGGGAGTGGCTGAAGGGTACCATAAGGTCGATGCCTCTCAGCTTTCACCTTCTGGCAGGTAAGACAAGTCGCCACATACAAAGCTATGGTGACTTTCATGCTTGGCCACCAATAACTCTGTTTGAGGTCTTTGTACATTTTGGTACTTCCTGGGTGGAGTGAGTACTCGGAGCTATGTGCTTCTCTCACGATTTTATCCTGTATGTCCAAATCATCGGGTACACACAATCTGTCTCGAAACATCAATGCCCCATCACTGGCTAAAGTAAAATCTGGGTCGTTCATTGTTTGGTCTTGAACCTTAACTCTGATTCGCTGCAATTCAGGATCCAAAGGTTGCTTCAGTATCACCCCTTGCCTAATTGCCGGATGCACCTGTAGAGCCGATAAAGATACCGTCAACCATTTAAGGTTTTCTGGTTGAGGTTCAAGCTCTAGGGTTGCCCCTTCATACAAGAGGGTCTCTTCCATTAGCATCGCCTCTTGCACAAGTGGTGAGCTTACTGCTAAGCATGAAAGCGACACAGTCTGTGTCTTCCGACTCAATGCATCTGCCACTACATTAGCCTTGCCGGGATGATACTGAATATCGCAGTCATAATCCTTCATGAGTTCAAGCCATCTTCTCTGTCTCATATTCAAATCCTTCTGGGTGAAGAAGTATTTCAGGCTTTTGTGATCACTGTATATCTCACACTTCTCCCCATACAAATAGTGTCGCCAGATCTTAAGGGAAAAAATGACTGCAGCTAGTTCCAAGTCATGAGTAGGGTAGTTCTTCTCATATTCCTTTAGTTGTCGAGATGCATATGCTATTACCTTACCGCGTTGCATGAGAACGCAACCCAAACCAACTTTGGAAGCATCGGTATAAACTGTCATCTCACCTGTGCCTTCAGGAATAGTCAGCACCGGGGCAGTCACCAACTTTGCTTTTAATTCCTGGAAGCTCTTCTCACATTCCTCTGCCCAGTCGAATTTCACACCCTTTTTCGTCAACTTGGTCATTGGTGCTGAGATCCGAGCAAAATTCTCGATGAAACGCCGGTAATATCCAGCCAAACCCAGGAAGCTTCTAATTTCAGTAACATTCTTGGGACTTTCCCATTCCACTACTGCTTTTACCTTAGCAGGATCTACTTCGATTCCAGCTTTAGACACTACGTGCCCCAGGAACCCCACTTGTTCAAGCCAGAATTCACACTTGCTGTACTTGGCAAACAACTGTTGATCTCTCAACCTCTGTAATACCATTCTCAAGTGTTGAGTGTGCTCCTCTTCGGTCTTGGAGTAGATCAAGATATCGTCGATAAAACAATTACCCATTTGTCGAGCACATCCTGGAATACTCGATTCATTAGATCCATAAATGCTGCCGGCGCATTGGTTAACCCGAAGGACAACACTAGGAACTCATAATGGCCGTATCGAGTCCTAAATGCTGTTTTGGGTATATCACTACTCTTTATCTTGAGCTGATAATAGCCGGACCGAAGGTCTATCTTTGAAAATACTCTGGCTCCCTGTAACTGATCAAATAAATCATCGATGCGTGGCAATGGATACCGGTTCTTAATGGTTAGCTTATTCAACTCCCGGTAATCTATGCACATACGCAGACTACCATCCTTCTTCTTGACAAACAACACCGGGGCACCCCAAGGTGAAACACTTGGGCGAATAAACCCCTTTTCTAATAGCTCCTGTAACTGCATCTGCAACTCCTTCAATTCAGCTGGTGCCATCCTATATGGAGCCTTTGATACTGGAGCTGCTCCAGGAATCAAGTCTATGGCAAACTCCAACTCTCTGTCAGGTGGTAGATGCATCAGATCATCTGGGAAAACGTCGGGAAACTCTTTAACCACCTTTACTTCTTCTAAAGGTGTAACTCTTGCATCAACATCGAGTACCGAGGCTATGTAACCCTGACATCCACTTTCTAGTAACTTTACCGCTTGAAGAGCGGAGACCAGAACCTTCCTCTCCCTTTTCATGGTATCTGCTCGGTACACCCACTCTTTCCCTTCGTCATCTGTTACCTCAATCAGCCTTTCCGCACAGATCACATTAGCTCGATGAGCCGACAACCAATCCATACCCAATATAGCATCAAAATTCTGCATATTGAATTTAATAAGTTGTGCATCAAAGTTCTTTCCACTAATCTCCACTGGGCACGGTCCATACACTTCCTTCAACTGTGCAATTTTACCAGTAGGCATACTAACAATCATTCCCTGGTCTAGGATCCTGGGTGACATCCCAAGCTTCCCTACAAATCTCTTAGATGCGAATGAATGAGTAGCTCCTGAATCAAATAAAACATAGGCTGGTATGCCCGATATGGGTAGGATACCTAATATAACAATGTATATAATTTCAGCAGGTCATCAATATTAATCATAATGAACTTCTTAATTTAAAATGTACCTGCTACAACTTCTGTACTAGCCTCAGCTTCCTCGGCTGATAGGGCATACATCCTCCCCTGCGGTTGATTGCCTCGAGGCAAGGGAGGTCGGTAAGCAGAGGGCTGACTGGAGGGCAAGGCTGGTCGGGACCGACAGTCTTTCGCATAATGCCCATAGGAATGGCAGTTGAAGCAACGAATCTGAGACGTCGAAACTAGAGCGGGGCCCCTCTGCACTTGACCCGATGCAGATGAAGGTCGAGGTGGCCTTGGAGCTGTAGGAGCCACACTAGTGTTCGGGCGAAAAGAGGTTGAACCCGAACCACCAACTGGCCTAGGAGGATAGCCAGATGGCCTATAGGGCTGCCTATACATAGGCCCCGAACTATATGATCCACGGTATGCCTTGGAGGAATTTCCCACATCTGAGAATGGATTTGATCTCTTCCACAGTCCAGGAGTGAGGGACTGTTCACCCTTTTGCTTATCTTCCATTGTTTTGGCCTTCTGTACAATATGACCATATTCGGTCAAATCCAAGAGTTCAAGCACCGACCCAATAGATGCTTTTAGGCCTTTTAGGAACCTTGCTGCCTTTTCTTCAGCTGTTCGCATATGCCTTGGGGCAAAATGGAATAAACTTTCGAACTGTTGCTGATACTCAAGGACAGTCTTACCTCCTTGAGTTAAGGCCATGAATTCAGTCTCCTTCCGATCTCTGAAACTGCGCGGATAATGGTTATCCAAGAACAATTCCTTAAACTGCTCTCAAGTAGGTTCTGGATGAGCAGCCATCAATATAGGCTTGGAAGCTTGCCACCAAGAATTTGCCTCTTTCTTGAGTTGTAACCCAGCACAAATGAGCTTCTGGGCATCTGTGCACTCAAGCACCTCAAATATCTTTTCCAATTCTTGGATCCATTGATCCGGTTCTAGAGGATCACTCCCCACCTTAGAGAATACCGGTGGTAAGTTCCTCTTGAACGACTCTACCACCCTTGACGTATTACTCATCGCCGGGAAATTAGGAGCATAGGCAGGATAGTAGGAGTATGGATGAGGCATCCCATGCTGAGGAATACCGAATGGTGGGATTGGAGGTGTACCCACTTGTGGTCCCGTTCCCGACCCTACAGGTGGGTTCTGCGGCGTGAGTACCCGGGGAGGTTGACCCGGTTGAGAAAAATCCAACTGTTGCTGGATGGCAGTCATAAATGCTTGCTGTTGCTGAAGCATTTGTTGCTGGAAAGCTTGTTGGGACTGCTGGATTATTGTAGCAACATCTCCCGGTGTAATGACCGGTGGAGGGTCCGGGAGTGCAGTCATAGGTGGGTCCCCATGTGCCCCACCCTGACCATGGGTCTCTGCAGGTAGTGGAGGTGAGGTATGCCCCACAGAACGGGCCCCTCTGGAATTTTGTGGTCGACCGACCCGACGAGGACCCCGCGAGGTACCTCGGGCATTACTACCGGATCTAGTACGTACCATCGTATCCTTGTACCTGGAACATATCACACACCATATTGATTAAACACCATAAACTGATTTAGGCACACAATCATATACCATTATATGAGGTGTTGTAGTGTATGATAGGCTGTAATTAGTCATAGTTTAATTCCAAGATACGGGCGAAGTCCACATCATGCATGCTAATGGTCCCACTCGACCATAGCCCATTGATCAGAGGACTAATTTCCACCATAAAACCAATAAAATCACAATAGGAGAAGAGAAGGGAAAAGGCAAAGAGGAAAGAAAATTTTTTATTTTTATTTTTTTTTTTTTTCCTCTGCCCTAACCGGTGGGATGAACCGGCCGGTCTGACCCGCCGGTCCCAACACCCAAACCGACGGGTGTCACCGGCGGGTAGGGACCCGCCGGTCTGGACCCGCCGGTCTTGGCCGATAAAGCGAAAACAGGGCCTTTTGGCCCTGTTTTGTTTTGTTTCCTTCACTCTCTTCTCTCTCTTTTTCCTTCCTTTTTCTCTTGGACGATTTTGGGAGTCTACTCGGCGCTCCAACTCACGATTCCGCTCATCCGCACGGCGCTTTAGTGAAGAGTTAACTCGTCTTCATCCAAGTAAGTTCCTCTTCTTCTCCTTTTCCCAGAATTTCAAATTGGGTGAGATGCTTGATCTGGATTTACTTTCTAGGCTTTCATTCTCTATTTCCCACCATAGAAAAGTATTGTCATGTGTTTGTGATGATTCCACTGTGCTCATTTGTAGTTTATAGGATTCATCACTCTTTATTTGGAGAAAAACCCAAATTGATGCCCTAGGTTCTCAAATTTGGGGTTTCTTCAATCCTTACTGTTTTTCTCAAATTGATGTCTTCTATGTAATGCATTTCACTTGTTTTACGCTAGATATGAGTTAGATTTCATTGGATCATCCATTATGCTTGAAATCCTCATGTATTTCCATGAAATCCCTATTTTGGCATTGGTTTCCTTGATTTTTCATCCACACTTGCACTCATGGAATTCCATAGTCCATTTGGGGTATATTCTTGCAATTCCATCATCCCATTACTATGGCATTTCATTCTAGACCTAGGGTTTCAAGCTTTCACTCCATTCTATTCCAATTTGCACAAGGGACTTGAATTTCCCCATTTCATTCATGCCTATTGCTTTTGCTGTCCTTTGCTGTCATTTGACTGTTTTGGCACGTTTCCATGCGTTGCCATCACCATGTTTCATGTCATAAGTTTTCTATCCTTCCTAGATCGTTTCCGTTCCCATTTTGCAGAAATTGGGTTTTGAATTTCCCCTTCTTTAATGCTGCTGTCTTTTCTTACTGTACTAACCCAACCTTCTTTACTTATTGTCAGGATGTCTTCACGCACCGGCAGAGGACCATCTTCCTCTGGTGTTCGACGCAAGACCACCGCTTCTAAGCGAAAAAGTGCGGAGACCAGCACTTCAGCTCATCGCACAGGGAGACCTGCACCTGCTCAGTCTGACCCTTCAGACTACGATGAGGAGCACTTCACTAGTGCCGAGGCCGCAGCCAAATGGCCTATCTTCCTGAAGGGGCCAGTGTTGATGGAAAAGACCGTGGTAGTCGAGGACTTCCACAAGGCCCAGCTTCAGGAGAGGTTCTCAGCATTGGGCTGGGACACTATTCTTCAGGTGGACCGACCGTGCTACGATCAGCTCGTCCGTCGGTTTTATTGCAACCTGGAGGTGTCGTATCAGTACGGGGAACTCACTGTCAGCAGTCTGGTGAAGGGAGTGGATATCCAGCTGACGGTAGACACCTTGGCCAGCATATTGGGTATATCGGCGGCGGGACACCGATACTACAGTCCCCCCAGGAGTAGACCTCAGGGACCGTTCATGAGCATGGAGACACCGGACTTCATCTACGAGACCATCTGCGGCAGCAGCAGTCGCCCGGAGTCCGAGACATCTTTCTTCCCTGAGGTCCGTCTCTTCGCCCGGTTGATCCAGTTCAACCTGCTCCCCAGAGGAGGTCATCGGAACCAGGTAGGTTTCATGACAGCTTTTATTGCATTCTGTATCTTTACGGCCGTAGAGGGAGGCGGGGAGCACTTGTGCCTTCCCTATATCATCCTCAGAGCGATGGAGCACCATGCTTCCCACCCAGAGGACGGAGGATTCCCATACGGCAGGATCCTCACTAGGATCTTCGAGTTCTTCGGGGTGGACTTGAGCGGAGAGGAGGGGAAGACTCCGGCTGATAGGTTCGATCGTAGCAACCTCTTGAAGATGGGTCTCCACACCCTCATGGATTCACCTCCGAGATCGGGAGCTCGGAGAGGTAGGGGTAGGAGGGCTGCCCCTGTAGAGGATGTCCTCATGGAGGAGGAGTCCAGTGAGGAGGATGAGGACTACGTTCCTCAGGACGAGGAGGAGGAGCCGATGGGTGGTGGCATCCCTGAGGAGGTGCCTCAGGAGTCGAGAGGTACGGGCCCTAGTTCTTCCAGAGCTGCAGCCCCACCATATGGAGCCCCACCACCTGGGAGTGGTGACTACGACTATGAGGATAGGACAGCCTCCATGCGGGCCTTGCAGGATGGCCAGGTCCAGATACTGAGGCGGCTGGACGAGATTGCCTCCCGGCAGATCACCTTGGAGGATTCCTTCCGTAGGTTGGGTCAGGACTTGGATACCAGGGCCACCGCCATCTCAGCAGATTATGGCCGGCTTCGGAGGGAGGTACGATTGGTGAACACAAGGTTTGATTACTACGATCATCACTTCAACGTCAACTCCAGGCCTCCGGCGAACGTGGTGATCATCGACGACGATGACGACGACCAGTGAGGGGTTGGTTTGCCCACACTAGCTGTTTATCATTTTCTCTCTTTTTGTAGACATTGTGTATTTATTTATCTCATTCCTTGTAACTGCGATGTAACTTGAATTTCATTTATGGAATGAAATATCTTTGGATAGTGGACTGTTATGGTGTTTTCATATGTGGAGTACCTGTGTGGTTTTGTGGTGATGTGATTTTTCTATCTGTGCCCTTGGTTATATTATTATCTGTTGTTTATCAGGTTTTGTGTAAAATCTTTTTGGAAATCCCACTTTACGCCGTTATGCTGCCGAAATTTCGTCGAAATAGTACTTATAGGTTATAGTACCAACCTAATTAGCTTTTTATCTACACTCACGCATGCCATGAATGCAACTTATAACATAACCTCATTTTATACTTTCTTTCTTTGACTTTTACTCCTTAAGCTTTTATCTTTACCCAACCCCATTTTCCTATTATAGAATCTACGGGATTCTAATGGTATGCTGTGAGTGAAGCAGAGCATCACGCTCTGATACCACCGTTTGTCACACCCCGTTCGCACTGAACCGGAGCTGTGACCGAGTTAACACCGGTTAACCCAAACCTGCCAGGATCATCAGACACTGTATTCCACCACAGCATACACACACTAACATCAACTCATCAAATCAGCGGAAGACTAAGTTTTACCTGTAATAATTCCCATATACCTGATACCCAATGATGATACCATAATTATATATACATTTGGGCCCGAAGGCATGATATATACACAAAAAGAATAAAGTTCAAATATCAAGTATATACAGGAATTTGTCAAAATCATCAGAGTACACAGCTCGGCTCGGTAGTGGAACTCAACACGACCTCAAAACTGCTGTCCCGCAGCACAGCTCTCACACGCGCAGTCTACGCCATGCTCAAACTCATCAGGGGTCCACCAGTCCTCTCCAGGAAACTCGACTGTGGGACCCACCCCCTGCTCCTCAGGTGCATGACCTGCAAAATCATCTAAAAAGGGGTGTACACGTGGAATGAGCTCACTAGCTCAGTAAGTAGAGAGGTGGACCACACACATCAGTCCACACATCACATCATATGCACTACATGCCATGCAAGTCATTTTATATCACATACACCTAATCAACATTACTAAGTCTTTGGTTTTAGTGCTACTACAACCACAGTGCGCGTATACTCCGGGTACGAGCCGCGAACTCCCTCCCGCGATACGCCCATAGGGCTGTTGGAGAAGGCCCACCGTGAGTACTCGGAAAAATAAAGACAATGCCGTCCACCGGCTCTCAACAGAAATGTAAATAAATTAAATGACAGTGCTGACTCCAGCAATTTAAAAGCAGTATGATTGGCCCTCTTGAAATACCACCGGGGTTGCCGGCTGTCCTACACGACTCGCCGGGCGTAATGCCTAACCGCCACAGTGTCCGACAACCGCGACCCCTGCTTCCCCCCAAATGGCAACCCAACACCTCAACCCCTGTTGGGAAGGGTCGTAGCACGGGATGGTGAGAATCCTAATACCGCATGCTCCTATATGCAGTACGACTGCATAGTGCCACCGTGTCCCATACCACGGGCCACCAATGCATTCGTTTCCAAGCCGACCACGGCATCTAGTATATCAAGGCGTTATGAAACATGATGTACACATTCAACATATAACATCACATTCAATTTGCATTTGAAAAGTAAACATAGCATATATGCACATCAATGAGTGAAATGACTAATCTATATAGCGCATTCATGATGACATGACTAAATTAGATATAGTTATATGAATTCCAATCAAATGCCTTGAAACAAGGCCAAACGTCCTCTCTCCACTTACTTGTAGCGTACACGAAGTCTCGTTCGGTACGGGCGAGATCCGGAGCGAATCGGGTATGATTTGGTGAACCTAACATAATTGAGCGGGGTTAGTACTTCACCATTTTAGAATCAAAATTAATGAAATCCGACTTCAAAATCGTGTTTAGAACGTCGAAAGAAGGTCACACGTCCGATTTGGGCTCAATCGGACCCCCGGATCACCCTCGGGGCCACACGGGTGGGTGTCAGACAGGTGGGTAGGGACCCACCGGTCCAACCCGCCGGTTTGGGACCGGCGGGTCCATACCCGCCGGTAGGACCCGCCGGTCCTACCCGCCGGTTTGGCCAGAACCCTCTGGTCCTCTCGGGTGGGTGTCTCAGGCGGGTAGGGACCCGCCGGTTGCACCCGCCGGTTTTGGCGAAAAACCCCAGTTTCTTCTCCATTTCCTCCATTCCTTGGGGATCCAAATAGGGCTTTTCCCAACCCATTCTTCACACCTTTAGAGTCCTATGGGATGGTTCTAGCTTAGATCTAAGTTAGATTCGAGTGAGGGGAACCATCTTACCTTCTTTGCTCAAGAATGACTCCAAACACTTCAAAACACTTCCAACTCACAATGCTCCTTCTATCTTGTCAATAACTCTTCAAATCCTTGAAGATCAACACAATAATCATCTATTAAACCTTAGATTCAACATTTCAAAGGTGTTTACAAGATCTTAAGAAATCATACTCGAATCAAGGGTTTAAAGCGTGGGTTTGGCGAATGTTTATAAAACCCAGCTTTTCTTACCTCCAACTGTAGATCTCGAGTTGAAGATTACACTCCCGGCACCGGAATGGCAAGATCGAGCTTCGGCGCCGCTGAAATCCTTCCTTTCTTCTTCTTCCTTTCTTCTTCCCTTTCTTTTTCTCTCTCCTCTTTACTTTTCTCACCAAACGTACGAGGGTAATAAATGGAAAGAAAAGAAGTCATAAAGCTTTATATACTATTCCTATTTAAGTGAATAGTGATGGATGGGTCACTCAGGTAGGTGGGTGTACCCACCCGACATACCCACCCGAGAGTCAAAACTTGGGATTTTGACCGGGCTCTGACCTCGGCTCGGACCCTACCCCAAGCATACAATGTAGCATACGTATATAACCTTAAAATACGGATATAATACCTGTTCTATCCGTACATAGCCTTATGGTAGGTGCACGTACATGGTTTGGGCACTCCCGTCTCTTCTGGCACTGGCTCGGACTTGTCGGGCCAGCCGGTGTTTAAGGTCACCCGTGCCATCATAGCCCATAAGGAACTCGCTCTAACATCCTCTGGCTCGGTTCCTGCATGGTTAAACCGGTTCAACCACGAAATCAGACCGGGTTTAAGAAGCGGGATATTACACTTAGAGCCTAAGGAAGACGGTCCAACTAAGGTGCTACCCAAGCCAATCGAGAAGGTCGTAGAGTTCAAGGATGTAATGCCAAATGAGTTGCCCAAGAGACTTCCACCTAGGAGGGAGGTGGATCATGCCATTGAGTTGGAGCCAGGTGCCAAGCCACTAGCAATGGCACCATATAGAATGTCACCACCAGAACTGGAGGAGCTAAGGAAGCAACTCAAGGAATTGTTGGATGCGGGATTCATTCGCCCTTCTAAAGCTCCCTATGGTGCCCCGGTTCTTTTTCAACGGAAGCATGATGGATCGCTTCGACTATGCATCGACTACAGGGCATTGAACAAGGTAACAATCAAGAATAAGTATCCCATTCCTTTGATAGCAGATCTATTTGATAGACTTGGTGGGGCAAGGTACTTCACCAAGTTAGACTTACGATCGGGGTAGTACTAAGTCTGCATTGTGGAAGGTGATGAGCCAAAGACAACATGTGCAACGCGATATGGCTCATACGAGTTCTTGGTGATGCCATTCGGACTCACGAATGCCCCGGCTACATTTTGCACCCTTATGAACAAGATCTTCCACCCCTACCTCGATAAGTTCGTGGTGGTGTACTTAGACGACATCGTCGTCTATAGCAACACATTGGAGGAGCACGTTCAGCACTTGAAGATCATATTCAAGGAATTAAGGGACAATCAACTCTATGTCAAGAAGGAGAAATGTGCATTTGCACAAGAGGAAGTGATGTTCCTTGGTCACAAGATTAGAGGTGGAACCCTACAAATGGACGAGAGCAAGGTGCAGCTATCCAAGAATGGGAGGCACCAACTAAAGTGACTGAGCTAAGGTCTTTCCTTGGCTTAGTTAACTATTATCGGCGGTTTATTCAAGGTTACTCAAGAAGGGCAGCTCCACTTACAGACTTACTAAAGAAGAACCGACCATGGTTATGGTCAGACGCATGCAAAGAGGCCTTTGAGGACTTAAAGAAGGCTGTCATGGGGGAACCAGTGCTTACCCTACCCGACTATGGCAAACCATTTGAGGTGCACACAGATGCATCTGACTTTGCTATCGGTGGGGTGTTGATGCAAGAAAGGCACCCTATTGCCTATGAGAGCCGTAAGTTGAATGAGACAGAGCGGCGCTACACAGTCCATGAGAAGGAGATGACCGCGGTGGTGCATTGCCTAAGGACGTGGCGACACTACCTACTTGGGTCACGGTTTGTGGTGAAGACAGACAATGTTGCCACTAGTTACTTTCAAACCCAAAAGAAGTTAAGTCCTAAGCAAGCTAGATGGCAAGACTTCTTGGCAGAGTTTGACTTCGTCTTCGAATACAAGCCAGGTAAGGCCAACGAGGTGGCTGATGCGCTTAGTAGAAAGGTGGAGTTAGCTTCTCTTAGCCAACCGGAGGGGGAACTTTTAGAGTTGATCAAAGAGGGCCTCCAACATGATCCTATGGCTAAGAGCTTACTTGCTCTTACACGGGAGGGCAAGACACGAAGATTTTGGGAGCAAAATGGCTTGCTCTATGCTAAGAAGAGGAGACTCTACGTA